>NW_027189514.1:12500-162535 GCF_040958095.1 Procambarus clarkii | reverse complement strand
CCAGGGGTGTTCAATCTGCGCGCCAAGATGGCCGACCTTCGGGCGGGAATCTCCTCCACAACCAAATCTTTTAGTGTGGACTCCCTCCCCGCTCAGCTCGTTGTTGCCCTTGTGGGGGCTTAGTGGGCGGCTGCCAGAGTGTGATGCTCCTTGGGACAGTCCTCTATCCTTTTCTAGCCTTGTGCTCCTGCTGCCGTCCTCTCCAATTCTGCTGGACACCTTTTCCTTTTCCTTCTGTTTCGTTTTTCTCCCCCCTCTTCTCCTATCTGCTTGCCGTTTCCTGCCGACCTTTTGCTCGTTCTGGTTCTTCCCTTGGACTTCTTCTATTTTGACGCCCGGGTGCTTGAGGAGGCATACTCTTGCACCCGTAGAACTGTAGTACCCGACGTCGAGAGCGAGGAGAACCTTTTATTGTCAATCCCCCTTTCGTCACTGAACCCGATCTCGACGGACTGTCAGTTTCTTAAGGTGGCGTTTGTGGGGCGTATACTCACGACGCACCCCTAGGAGGCCCCGGCATGATCGGCGATAGCTTCTTGTTGGGTATCCTGCCTCTAATTGTGGCTCCATGGTGGGTGTGGGGGCACATTCGTGAATGAATTCTTCTTTCGTCAAGATGATAACCCCTGTTTCGGCTGCTTCTGGTTTACCTTCTCAGGCTCGTGGGGTGGGCGACCAAGCCCCCGAGTCGGTCCGTGTTGGAAGACCGGGCTCTGTAGCCTCCGCTGCATTGGGCCCCGACCTTGCTCCTCCTTTGGCCTCTCTGACTCCTTCCCCTGGCTCCCCTCCCTCCTCTGTGGTTGGGTCGAGCCCCAAGCCCCCAGTGGTGACTACCTCGTCCCCTGGCGCGGCTCCTTCTCTAGTTGTTACTACTGCGCCTTTTAACCCCTCTCTCTCTGGGGGTTCTCACCGCCGCTCTTGCTCGATTCCTTCCAGTTCTGCTACCTATCAAGCCTTGTTTGGTCCCGCTTCGTGGGCCAAATATTTTGATCTCCTCCCTCTTGATTCTGCGCCTCCTGATGATTTCTCCCTCCATCGACATCTCGTTGATTCCGTGGATGCCTCCATTACTTTCAACCCCACTCGTCTCGGTACACGTGTCGTTGCTGCTCCTTCTCAGGATGCTGCTTCCCGCTTGGCTGCCTTATCCTGCCTTGGCGAGACCCCTGTTCGGGTCTCGAAGAACGTTCAGTTGAATGCCAGTGTTGGCACTATTCTGCTCCCGCCCCATGTTGCGACCGGTGTTCGGGACCTGCGCGACTGCCACGACGATATTCGACATATCCTCGCTGCCCAGGGCCATTCTATTCTCCAGGTGGACACGTTTACTCGTCCCCCTCGTGGTAGTCGCCGTCAACCCCTCCGGGTTGTGAAGATTACCTTTGATGGTAGGACCCTTCCGCCCTCTGTCATTCTTGCTGGTGCCAGGTGCTCTGTCCAGGAGTACATTCCTTCTCCTCGGCTCTGCAACAAGTGCTGGAGGTTTGGGCATGGTGCCCTCCGCTGCTCCGGGACTGTCTCTCTCTGTCCTTTGTGTGGTGGCGAAGGTCACTCTAAGTCGGAGTGCGCTTCTCCCCAGGCTCGCTGCCTCAACTGCGGTGAGGCCCATCCTACCTTCTCCCGCGCGTGTGTCCATTACAAGCTTGAGGCAGCCGTCCTCAACCTGAAGCACCGGGAGCGTTTATCTTTTCCTGAGGCGAGGCGCCAGGTTCGCTGGCTCCCGCCTTATGCTAATATCTCTTATGCTCGCGTGTTGCGCTCTTCCTCTCCTCGTCCTTCCCGCCTTCCTCAGACTCACAACCGTTTCCGGGCCTTGGACCCTGATGCGCCCACTGCCCCCTCCTCTGTCCCTTTGGGTTCTCTCCCGAAGGATCCTCCTCCTGGTCCTCTGTCTGGGGTTCCCCTTCCTTCTACCCGGTCTGTCGTGTCTTCTGTGTCTTCTTCCTCGTCCCCCTCCGATCCTCCTTCCCATCCTCTTCCTCCATCTATCGGCTCTCCCCGCCGCCTGTCGGTGCGGGCGGATGTCCATCGCTCTCCTACCGGCCGTCGTGTGTGCTCTCGTTCGGCTTCTCCTGTTGAGACACTGGAATCCGTTGCCCAGTACGTGGTTGCTGGGACACCGGTCTCTTTAAGTCAGAAGCGTAAGCCTGGCTCCTCTCCTTTCTCTTCCCCGGCGGGTAAGAAGGCTTCGCTTTCTTCCTCAGCTCCTCCTTCTGGCTCTGTTGCTCCTTCCACTCCCGTTTCAGTGCTTGCGCCCCCTGTTCCTGCTATGGAGGTTTCTTTGGCCCCCGCTTCCCTCTCAGTTGCTGCTCTTGCTGGGGTGCGCTCCCCTCTTTCTACTCCCCCTCTTCCTGCTGCTGTCCTTGACTGCTCCTCTCCGTTGTCTCCTCCTCCTCCTCCTCCTCCTCCTCCTCCTCCTCCTCCGGACCCTGCCCGCCCACCTCTGATCTGTTCTCCCGTTTCCTTCCCTCCGTCTTTGCTCAGTTTACCCATGCCCCCTAACCCTGACTTTGCTGACCCTGATCCCGACCCTGATATTCTTTAACGTGCTCTGTTGGTCTTTCGCCTTTGTTTCTTCCTTGTTCTCTGTTTTTGTCCTTTCTCTTCTCGTCGTTGTCCATTCTTCAATGGAACGTTCGAGGTTATTACGCCAATTTCCTCGAACTCCAACTTCTGGTTTCGCGGTTTTCGCCCCTTTGTGTCTGTCTCCAGGAGCCAATGCTTGGTGCTCGTCCTGGTCGTTTTCGTGGCTATTCCTTTCTCTCCCCCCTCCCCCAGCCATTGCTGGGGCTTCTAATTCTTCTGCTCTCTTGATTCGGGCTGATGTTCCCTTTGTTCCTTTACTTTTTCCTTCGCCTCTCCATTGTTCTGCTGCTCGTATCTTTGTGGGGAAATGGTACACAGTTTGTTCCATTTATCTCCCCCCGAGTGTCCCGCTCTCTCTTCCTGATTTGAAACACCTCCTAGACTCCTTGCCGGAGCCTGTGCTCCTGCTGGGTGACTTCAATTGTCGTCATTCTCTTTGGGGTGACGTTCTGACGAATACCCGGGGTCGCCTCCTTGAGCCGTTTCTCCTCTCTTCTTCCCTGTCTCTTCTGAATTCTGGTGAGCCCACTCATTTGGACTCTCGAACTCGCACCCTTTCTTGTCTTGATCTTTCTCTCTGCTCTTCTTCTCTTTACTTAGATTTCACGTGGCAGGTTCTTGATGACCTCCATGGAAGTGATCATTTCCCCATCCTTGTTTCCTTTTTCTCTTTTCGCCCTTCCCTCTCTTTCCCTAGGTGGCAGTTTGCTAAGGCGGACTGGACCCTATTTTCCCTCAGTGCTACTCTCTCTGACCTCTCCCTTCTGCCCCTCTCTCGCGCTCTCCTCCTTTTTCATGACACTGTCTTCGACGCTGCCCTCCGCTCTATCCCTCGCTCTTCCTCTCGAGGTCCACGGAAGTGCGTTCCCTGGTGGAATGCGGACTGTGCTCGGGCTGTCCGCTGTAAGCGTGCAGCCTGGAAGAAGCACCGCCGTAGGCAGACGACCGATTCTTTTCTTTCGGAAAGCGAGTGCGGTGGCCCGTAGGGCCATCCGTACGGCTAACCGTGAATGTTGGGCATCTTATGTCTCAACAATTACGTCCGAAACCCCTCTGGCCCAGATCTGGAAGCGTATCCGCAAGATAGCGGGTAAGTTCGTTCCCGATGTTTCACCGGTCCTTCACCTCCATGATACTCTTGTGGCGGACCCGTTGCAGGTCGCTTCCGAACTGGGTTCCCACTTTTCTTCTGTTAGCTCTGGTCTTCATCTTCCCCAATCTTTCCTTCTTCGTAAACCTGTCCTTGAGTCTCGTCCTTTAGATTTCTGCACTCATCTTCAGCTTCCCTATAATGATCCCTTCTCTCTCTCTGAACTTCGTTCTGCCCTGGCCCTCTGCGGTTCTACGGCGGCGGGCTCCGATGGTATTCATTATGAGATGCTTCGCCATCTCCCTCCGAGCACGTCTCAGTATTTACTGAGTCTGTATAATCGGATCTGGGAGTCGTCGTCAGTCCCTGAGGACTGGCTCGATGCCGTTGTCCTCCCTGTTCGCAAACCGGGGTCTCTGGGTACTTCCCCTAAGGACTTTCGCCCTATTGCTCTCACAAGTTGTGTCTGCAAACTCTTTGAACGTATGGTTAACGTTCGTCTGATGTGGTTCCTGGAACACCATCACCTCCTCTCCCCTTCTCAATTTGGTTTCCGCAAGTGCCGCAGCACGACAGATGTCCTGGTGAACTTGGAGGTCTATATTCGTACTGCTTTTGCTGCGAAGACCTCCGTTGTTGCCGTCCTTTTTGACCTAGAAAAGGCTTACGACACCACTTGGCGTTATCATATCCTATCTCAACTTCATTCTTTTGGCCTTCGTGGTCATCTCCCTCTCTTTCTCCGCAGCTTCCTCTCTCGTCGTTCCTTTCGGGTGCGCCTTGGTATCGCTCTCTCTCCCTCTTTTCAGCAATACGAAGGTGTGCCCCAGGGTAGTGTTCTGAGCACTACTCTTTTTTCTGGTTGCCCTCAATGGTCTTCTTTCCTCTCTTCCTTCTGGTGTATTCTCCGCTCTCTATGTCGATGATCTTACCCTTTGTTGTCAGGGTGATGATTCGCCTTTCCTTCAACGCCGGCTTCAACTTGCCATTGATGCCGTGTCGTCTTGGGCCACAGGTCATGGCTTCAAGTTCTCTACTTCTAAGACTTGTGCCATGACTTTTACGCGGAAACGGGTTGTTCTTCGTCCCTCTTTGTCACTTTATGGTCATCCCCTTGAATACAAAGATTCCGCGAAGCTTTTGGGGTTATTCCTTGACACTCGTTTGTCTTGGTCTCCCCATATCTCTTACCTCCGTGTTGAGTGCTCTAAGGCCCTTACCCTCCTTCGGGTCTTGTCCCATACTTCTTGGGGGGCAGATAGGCGCACTCTCCTTGCTTTACATTCCTCTCTCGTCCTGTCTAAGCTCGATTATGGTTGCCCTGCTTACTCGTCTGCTTCTCCTTCTACTCTTCGCCGTCTTGATGCTTTGCACCATACTGGGTTGCGTCTCAGTTCTGGTGCCTTTCGTTCGACTCCCATCCTTAGCTTGTATGTTGACACTGGCTTCCTGTCTCTCCAGGACCGCCGTGATCGCTACTGTCTTCGCTATCTTGCGCGGTCCTTGCAACATCCTTCCTCTCGCCTCTGTCGTGCTTTAACTTTTACCCCTCCTGCGGTTCCTGTTCCTCTTCACCACCCTCTTTCTGTCCGGTTATCTCGCCTACAGGATTCTCTTTCCGTTCGTATTTCTGATGTTTCTCCTCGTGTTGTTCCTTCTTTGCCCCCGTGGAGGGTCCCTCTTCCGCGGTTTTGTACATCCTTGACCCGTATCACTAAAGCTTTTACCCCTCCTACGGTTCTAAAACGCCTTTTCCTCGAGCACTTTTCTTCTCACTCCCGCTCCGTTTCTGTCTTCACCGATGGGTCTAAGTCAGCGGACGGTGTTGGCTACTCTGTTGTTTTTCCTGATCGCACTTGTATGTGTCGCTTGCCTCCGGAGACTAGCATCTTTACAGCGGAACTTTATGCTATTCTCTATGCTCTTCGTCTCCTGCTTTCTCGTTGTCAGTCTTCCTTTGTGGTTGTTGTTGACTCTCGTAGTGCCCTCATGGCTCTCGGGTCTTTTAATCCGGTTCATCCAGTAGTTGTCGAGATCCAGCATTGGCTGTTTCTCGTTCACAGTAAATTTAAGTCGGTTGAGTTTTGTTGGGTTCCCAGCCATATTGGTGTGTCTTTAAATGAGCGTGCGGATGCTGCTGCCAAGGAAGCTGTCCGCTCTTGTCCCATCTCTCGCAAGGGCATTCCGTATTCCGACTTTTACCCGGTTATCCATTCCTCAGTCCTTTCCCGTTGGCAGGCTTCTTGGTTGTCTGTTACTGGTAACAAGCTCCGTACTCTTAAATGTTGTATTTCCTCGTGGCCGTCCTCCTTCCACCGTAACCGGCGGTGGGAAACAGCTCTGGCGAGGTTGCGTATTGGCCATACTCGCTTAACCCATGGTCACTTGATGGAGCGCCGCCCTGCTCCTTATTGTCCTAGTTGCATTGTCCCTCTTACGGTCGTGCATGTCCTTCTTGAATGTCCTGACTTCCAGGACGAGCGTGTGTCTTGCTTTCCGACCGCCCCTCGCGGTCACCTGTCCCTCGATAGAATTCTTGGTGACTCGGATACTTTTGATATCGTTCGCCTTATGCGTTTTTGTTCTCGTATTGGCATCCTTAGTGATATTTAGCGTCCTCTGATTATTTTGCGTACTTGATGGTGCTACATAGCCTTCCCGGTTTGGTGCCTTCTTTTGATAATTACTTACTTACTTTCGAAATGTCCCAAATATCCCAATTTCGAGGCCTGATCCATATTTTGGAGCCAAATTCAGGCTCTCTGCACGTATTCGCAATTTGAAATTACGACTTTTTTATACCCAACATATGCGAAGTACTGAAAGCGGCGTTTGGTCACATTTGTCCCAAACCTTCCTGCAGTTTTCAAAATATCCCAAACATCCCAATATCGAGGCCTGAGCCATATTTTGGAGCCAAATTCTGGCTCTTTGCACGTATTCGCAGTTTGATATTACAAATTTTATACCCTCATATGCAAAGTACTGAAAGCGGCAGTAAGTCACATTTTGCACAGACTCCCGTCCAGTTTTCAAAATATCCCAAATATCCCAATTTCGAGGCCTGAGCCATATTTTGGAGCCAAATTCTGGCTCTCTGCACGTATACGCAGTTTGAAATTGTGACTTTTTTATACCCAACATATGTCAAGTACTGAAAGCGGCATGTGGTCATATTTGTCCTAAACCCCCCTGCAGTTTTCAAAATATCCCAAACTTCCCAATTTCGAGGCCTGAGTCATATTTTGGAGCCAAATTCTGGCTCTCTGCACGTTTTCGCAGTTTGAAATTACCACTTTTTATACCCAACATATGCCAAGTCCTGAAAGCGGCAGTGAGTCACATTTTGTACAAACTCCCCTGCAGTTTTCGAAATTTCCCAAATATCCCAATTTCGAGGGCTGAGCCATATTATGGAGCCAAATTCTGGCTCTCTGCACGTATTCGCAGTTTGAAATTGCGACTTTTTTATACCAACATATGCCAAGTACTGAAAGCGGCGTTTGGTCACATTTGTCCTAAACCTCCCTGCAGTTTCCAAATATCCCAAACATCCCAATATCGAGGATTGAGCCATACTTTGGAGCCAAATTCTGGCTCTATGGAAGTATTCGCAGTTTGATATTACGAATTTTATACCCAACATATGCCAAGTACTGAAAGCGGCAGTAAGTCACATTTTGCACAGACTCCCCTCCAGTTTTCAAAATATCCCAATTTCGAGGCCTGAGCCATATTTTGGAGCCAAATTCTGGCTCTATGCACGTATTCGCAGTTTGATATTACGACTTTTTATACCCAACATATGCTAAGTCCTGAAAGCGGCAGTGAGTCACATTTTGCACGAACTCCCCTGCAGTTTTCGAAATATCCCAAATATCCCAATTTCGAGGCCTGAGCCATATTTTGGAGCCAAATTCTGGCTCTCTGCACGTATTCGCAGTTTGAAATTGCGACTTTTTTATACCAACATATGCCAAGTAGTGAAAGCGGCGTTTGGTCACATTTGTTCCAAACCTCCCTGCAGTTTTCAAAATATCCCAAACATCCCAATTTCGAGGCCTGAGCCATAATTTGGAGAAAAATTCTGGCTCTATGCACGTATTCGCAGTTTGAAATTGCGACTTTTTTATACCCAACATATGCCAAGTAATGAAAGCGGCAGTGAGTCACATTTTGCCCAAACTCCCCTCCAGTTTTCAAAATAACGCAAATATCCCAATTTCGAGGCCTGAGCCATATTTTGGAGCCAAATTCTGGCTCTCTGCACGTATTCGCAGTTTGAAATTACATCTTTTTATACCCAACATATGCCAAGTACTGAAAGCGGCGTTTGGACACATTTGTCCCAAACATCCTTGCAGTTTTCAAAATATCCCAAATATCCCAATTTCGAGGCCTGAGTCATATTTTGGAGCCAAATTCAGGCTCTCTGCACGTATTCGCAGTTTGAAATTATGAATTTTTATACCCAACATATGCCAAGTACTGAAAGCGGTGTTTGGTCACATTTGTCCCAAAGTCCCCTGCAGTTTCAAAATATCCCAAACATCCCAATTTCGAGGCATGAGCCATATTTTGCAGCCAAATTCTGGCTCTCTGCACGTATTCGCAGTTTGATATTACGACTTTTTATACCCAACATATGCCAAGTACTGAAAGCGGCGTTTGGTCACATTTGTCCCAAACACCCCTGCAGTTTTCAAAATATCCCAAATACCCCAATTTCGAGGCCTGAGCCATATTTTGGAGCCAAATTCTGGCTCTTAGCACGTATTCGCTGTTTGATATTACGACTTTTTATACCCAACATATGCCAAGTACTGAAAGCGGCGTTTGGTCACATTTGTCCCAAACACCCCTGCAGTTTTCAAAATATCCCAAATATCCCAATTTCGAGGCCTGAGCCATATTTTGGAGCCAAATTCTGGCTCTCTGCACGTATTCGCAGTTCGAAATTACGTCTTTTTATACCCAACATATTTCAAGTACTGAAAGCGGCGTTTGGTCACATTTGTCCCAAACCTCCCCGCAGTTTTCAAAATATGCCAAATATCCCAATTTCGAGGCCTGAGCCATAATTTGGAGCCAAATTCTGGCTCTATGCACGTATTCGCAGTTTGATATTAAGAATTTTTATACCCAACATATGCCAAGTCCTGAAAGCAGCAGTGCGTCACATTTTGCACAAACTCCCCTGCAGTTTTCGAAATATCCCAAATATCCCAATTTCGAGGCCTGAGCCATATTTTGGAGCCAAATTCCGGCTCTCTGCACGTATTCGCAATTTGAAATCTCAACTTTTTTATACCCAACATATGTCAAGTACTGAAAGCGGCGTTTGGTCATATTTGTCCTAAACTCCCCTGCAGTTTTCAAAATATCCCAAACATCCCAATTTCGAGGCCTGAGCCATATTTTGGAGCCAAATTCTGACTCTCTGCACGTATTCGCAGTTTGAAATCTCAACTTTTTTATACCCAACATATGTCAAGTACTGAAAGCGGCGTTTGGTCATATTTGTCCTAAACTCCCCTGCAGTTTTCAAAATATCCCAAACATCCCAATTTCGAGGCCTGAGCCATATTTTGGAGCCAAATTCTGGCTCTCTGCACGTTTTCGCAATTTGAAATTACCACTTTTTATACCCAACATATCCCAAATGCAGAAAGCAGCAGTGAGTCACATTTTGCACAAACTCCCCTGCAGTTTTCAAAATATCCCAAATATCCCAATTTCGAGGCCTCAGCCATATTATGGAGCCGAATTCTGGCTCTTTGCACATATTCGCAGTTTGAAATTGCGAATTTTTTATACCAACATATGCCAAGTACTGAAAGCGGCGATTGGTCACATTTGTCCCAAACCTTCCTGCAGTTTTCAAATTATCCCAAACATCCCAATTTCGAGGCCTGAGCCATAATTTGGAGCCAAATTCTGGCTCTATGCACGAATTCGCAGTTTGATATTACGACTTTTTATACCCAACATATGCCAAGTACTGAAAGCGGCATTTAGTCACATTTGTCCTAAACCTCCCTGCAGTTTTCAAAATATCCCAAACATCCCAAATATCCCAAACATTTTTATACCCAACATATGCTAAGTCCTGAAAGCGGCAGTGAGTCACATTTTGCCTTACTCCCCTGCAGTTTTCGAAATATCTCAAATATCCCAATTTCGAGGCCTAAGCCATATTATGGAGCCAAATTCTGGCTCTCTGCACGTATTCGCAGTTTGAAATTGCGACTTTTTTATACCAACATATGCCAAGTACTGAAAGCGGCATTTAGTCACATTTGTCCTAAACCTCCCTGCAGTTTTCAAAATATCCCAAATATCCCAATATCGAGGCCTGAGCCATATTTTGGAGCCAAATTTTGGCTCTATGCACGTATTCGCAGTTTGATATTACAAATTTTATACCCACATATGCAAAGTACTGAAAGCGGCAGTAAGTCACATTTTGCACAGACTCCCGTCCAGTTTTCAAAATATCCCAAATATTCCAAATTCGAGGCCTGAGCCATATTTTGGAGCCAAATTCTAACTCTCTGCACGTATTTGCAGTTTGAAATTGCGAATTTTTTATTCCAACGTATGCCAAGTACTGAAAGCGGCGTTTGGTCACATTTGTCCCAAACCTCCCTGCAGTTTTCAAAATATCCCAAACCTCTCAATTTCGAGGCCTGAGCCATAATTTGGAGCCAAATTCTGGCTCTATGTACGTATTCGCAGTTTGATATTAGAAATTTTTATACCCAACATATGCCAAGTCCTGAAAGCAGCAGTGAGTCACATTTTGCACAAACTCCCCTGCAGTTTTTGAAATATCCCAAATATCCCAATTTCGAGGCCTGAGCCATATTTTGGAGCCAAATTCTGGATCTCTGCACGTATTCGCAGTTTGAAATTGCGACTTTTTTATACCCAACATATGTCAAATAATGAAAGCGGCAGTGAGTCACATTTTGCCCAAACTCCCCTCCAGTTTTTAAAATATTGCAAATATCCCAATTTCGAGGCCTGAGCCATATTTTGGAGCCAAATTCTGGCTCTCTGCACGAATTCGCAGTTTGAAATTACGACTTTTTATACCCAACATATGCCAAGTACTGAAAGCGGCGTTTGGACACATTTGACCCAAACATCCTTGCAGTTTTCAAAATATCCCAAATATCCTAATTTCGAGGCCTGAGCCATATTTTGGAGCCAAATTCAGGCTCTCTGCACGTATTCGCAGTTTGAAATTACGACTTTTTATACCCAACATATGCCAAGTACTGAAAGCGGCGTTTGGTCATATTTGTCCCAAAGTCCCCTGTAGTTTTCAAAATATCCCAAACATCCCAATTTCGAGGCATGAGCCATATTTTGGAGCCAAATTCTGGCTCTCTGCATGTATTCGCAGTTTGAAATTACGACTTTTTATACCCAACATATGTCAAGTACTGAAAGCGGCGTTTGGTCATATTTGTCCCAAACTCCCCTGCAAATTTCAAAATATCCCAAACTTCCCAATTTCGTGGCCTGAGTCCTATTTTGGAGCCAAATTCTGGCTCTCTGCACGTATTCGCAGTTTGAAATTACGACTTTTTATACCCAACATATGCCAAGTCCTGAAAGCCGCAGTGAGTCACATTTTGCACAAGCTCCCCTGCAATTTTCAAAATATCCCAATTTCGAGGCCTGAGCCATATTATGGAGCCAAATTCTGGCTATCTGCACGCATTCGCAGTTTGAAATTGCGACTTTTTTATACCAACATATGCCAAGTACTGAAAGCGGCGTTTAGTCACATTTGTCCCAAACCTCCCTGCAGTTTTAAAATATTCCAAACATCCCGATTTCGAGGCCTGAGCCATATTTTGGAGCCAAATTCTGGCTCTCTGCACGTATTCGCAGTTCGAAATTACGTCTTTTTATACCCAACATATTCCAAGTACTGAAAGCGGCGTTTGGTCACATTTGTCCCAAACTTCCCCGCAGTTTTCAAAATATGCCAAATATCCCAATTTCGTGGCCTGAGCCATATTTTGGAGCCAAATTCTGGCTCTTAGCACGTATTTGCAGTTTGATATTACGACTTTTTATACACAACATATGCCAAGTACTGAAATCGGCAGTGAGTCACATTTCGCACAACCTCCCCTGCAGTTTTCAAAATATCCCAAACGTCCCAATTTCGAGGCCTGAGCCATATTTTGGAGCCAAATTCTGGCTCTCTGCACTTATTCGCAGTTTGAAATTGCGACTTTTTTATACCCAACATATGTCAAGTACTGAAAGCGGCATTTGGTCAAATTTGTCCTAAACTCCCCTGCAGTTTTCAAAATATCCCAAACTTCCCAATTTCGAGGCCTGAGCCATATTTTGGAGCCAAATTCTGACTCTCTGCACGTATTCGCAGTTTGAAATCTCAACTTTTTTATACCCAACATATGTCAAGTACTGAAAGCGGCGTTTGGTCATATTTGTCCTAAACTCCCCTGCAGTTTTCAAAATATCCCAAATATCCCAATTTCGAGGCCTGAGCCATATTTTGGAGCCAAATTCTGGCTCTCTGCACGTTTTCGCAATTTGAAATTACCACTTTTTATACCCAACATATCCCAAATGCAGAAAGCAGCAGTGAGTCACATTTTGCACAAACTCCCCTGCAGTTTTCAAAATATCCCAAATATCCCAATTTCGAGGCCTCAGCCATATTATGGAGCCGAATTCTGGCTCTTTGCACATATTCGCAGTTTGAAATTGCGAATTTTTTATACCAACATATGCCAAGTACTGAAAGCGGCGATTGGTCACATTTGTCCCAAACCTTCCTGCAGTTTTCAAATTATCCCAAACATCCCAATTTCGAGGCCTGAGCCATAATTTGGAGCCAAATTCTGGCTCTATGCACGAATTCGCAGTTTGATATTACGACTTTTTATACCCAACATATGCCAAGTACTGAAAGCGGCATTTAGTCACATTTGTCCTAAACCTCCCTGCAGTTTTCAAAATATCCCAAACATCCCAAATATCCCAAACATTTTTATACCCAACATATGCTAAGTCCTGAAAGCGGCAGTGAGTCACATTTTGCACAAACTCCCCTGCAGTTTTCGAAATATCTCAAATATCCCAATTTCGAGGCCTAAGCCATATTATGGAGCCAAATTCTGGCTCTCTGCACGTATTCGCAGTTTGAAATTGGACTTTTTTATACCCAACATATGTCAAGTACTGAAAGCGGCGTTTGGTCAAATTTGTCCTAAACTCCCCTGCAGTTTTCAAAATATCCCAAACTTCCCAATTTCGAGGCCTGAGTCATATTTTGGAGCCAAATTCTGGCTCTCTGCACGTTTTCGCAATTTGAAATTACCACTTTTTATACCCAACATATCCCAAGTGCTGAAAGCGGCAGTGAGTCACATTTTGCACAAACTCCCCTGCAGTTTCCAAAATATCCCAAATATCCCAATTTCGAGGCCTCAGCCATATTATGGAGCAAAATTCTGGCTCTTTGCACGTATTCGCAGTTTGACATGACGTCGACTTTTTATACCCAACATATGCCAAGTCCTGAAAGCGGCAGTGAGTCATATTTTGCACAAACTCCCCTGCATTTACGAAATATCCCAAATATCCCAATTTCGAGGCCTGAGCCATAATTTGGAGCCAAATTCTGGCTCTATGCACGTATTCGCAGTTTGATATTACGAATTTTATACCCAACATATGCCAAGTACTGAAAGCGGCAGTAAGTCACATTTTGCACAGACTCCTCTCCAGTTTTCAAAATATTCCAAATATCCCAATTTCGAGGCCTGAGCCATATTTTGGAGCCAAATTCTGGATCTCTGCACGTATTCGCAGTTTGATATTACGACTTTTTATACCCAACATATGCCAAGTCCTGAAAGCCGCAGTGAGTCGCATTTTGCACAAACTCCCCTGCAGTTTTCAAAATATCCCAATTTCGAGGCCTGAGCCATATTTTGGAGCCAAATTCAGGCTCTCTGCACGTAGTCGCAGTTTGAAATTGCGACTTTTTTATACCAACATATGCCTAGTACTGAAAGTGGCGTTTGGTCACATTTGTCCCAAACCTCCCTGCAGTTTTCAAAATATCCCAATTTCGAGGCCAGAGCCATAATTTGTAGAAAATTCTGGCTCTATGCACGTATTCGCAGTTTGATATTACGACTTTTTATACCCAACATATGCCAAGTCCTGAAAGCGGCGGTGAGTCACATTTTGCACAAACTCCCCTGCAGTTTTCAAAATATCCCAATTTCGAGGCCTGAGCCATATTATGGAGCCAAATTCTGGCTCTCTGCACGTATTTGCAGTTTGAAATTGCGACTTTTTTATACCAACATATGCGAAGTACTGAAAGTGGCGTTTGGTCACATTTGTCCCAAACCTCCCTGCAGTTTTCAAAATATTCCAAACATCCCAATTTCGAGGCCTGAGCCATATTTTGGAGCCAAATTCTGGATTTCTGCACGTATTCGCAGATTGAAATTGCGACTATTTTTATACCCAACATATGCCAAGTAATGAAAGCGGCAGTGAGTCACATTTTGCACAAACTCCCCTCCAGTTTTCAAAATAACGCAAATATCCCAATTTCGAAGCCTGAGCCATATTTTGGAGCCAAATTCTGGCTCTCTGCACGTATTCGCAGTTTGAAATTACATCTTTTTATACCCAACATATGTCAAGTACTGAAAGCGGCGTTTGGACACATTTGTCCCAAACATCCTTGCAGTTTTCAAAATATCCCAAATATCCCAATTTCGAGACCTGAACCATATTTTGGAGCCAAATTCAGGCTCTCTGCACGTATTCGCAGTTTGAAATTGCGACTTTTTTATACCCAACATATATCAGGTACTGAAAGCGGCGTTTGGTCATATTTGTCCCAAACTCCCCTGCAAATTTCAAAATATCCCAAACTTCCCAATTTCGTGGCCTGAGTCCTATTTTGGAGCCAAATTCTGGCTCTCTGCACGTATTTGCAGTTTGAAAATACGATTTTTTATACCCAACATATGCCAAGTCCTGAAAGCCGCAGTGAGTCACATTTTGCACAAACTCCCCTGCAGTTTTCAAAATATCCCAATTTCGAGGCCTGAGCCATATTATGTAGCCAAATTCTGGCTCTCTGCACGTATTTGCAGTTTGAAATTGCGACTTTTTTATACCAACATATGCGAAGTACTGAAAGTGGCGTTTGGTCACATTTGTCCCAAACCTCCCTGCAGTTTTCAAAATATTCCAAACATCCCAATTTCGAGGCCAGAGCCATAATTTGGAGCCAAATTCTGGCTCTATGCACGTATTCGCAGTTTGATATTACGAATTTTTATACCCAACATATGCCAAGTCCTGAAAGCGGCGGTGAGTCACATTTTGCACAAACTCCCCTGCAGTTTTCGAAATATCCCAAATATCCCAATTTCGAGGCCTGAGCCATATTTTGGAGCCAAATTCTGGATCTCTGCACGTATTCGCAGTTTGATATTACGACTTTTTATACACAACATATGCCAAGTACTGAAAGCGGCGTTTGGTCACATTTGTCCCAAACATCCCTGCAGTTATCAAAATATCCCAATTTTGAGGCTTGAGCCATATTTTGGAGCCAAATTCTGGCTCTATGCACGTATTCGCAGTTCTAAATTACGTCTTTTTATACCCAACATATTCCAGGTACTGAAAGTGGCGTTTGGTCACATTTGTCCCAAACCTCCCCGCAGTTTTCAAAATGTGCCAAATATCCCAATTTCGAGGCCTGAGCCATATTTTGGAGCCAAATTCTGGCTCTTAGCATGTATTCGCAGTTTGATATTACGACTTTTTATACCCAACATATGCCAAGTACTGAAATCGGCAGTGAGTCACATTTCGCACAAACTCCCCTGCAGTTTTCAAAATATCCCAAACGTCCCAATTTCGAGGCCTGAGCCATATTTTGGAGCCAAATTCTGGCTCTCTGCACGTATTCGCAGTTTGAAATTGCGACTTTTTTATACCAAACATATGTCAAGTACTGAAAGCGGCGTTTGGTCATATCTGTCCTAAACTCCCCAGCAGTTTTCAAAATATCCCAAACTTCCCAATTTCGAGGCCTGAGTCATATTTTGGAGCCAAATTTTGGCTCTCTGCACGTTTTCGCAGTTTGAAATTACCACTTTTTATACCCAACATATGCCAAGTCCTGAAAGCGGCAGTGAGTCACATTTTGCACAAACTCCCCTGCAGTTTTCAAAATATCCCAAACATCCAAATTTCGAGGCCTGAGCCATAATTTGGAGCCAAATTCTGGCTCTATGCACGTATTCGCAGCTTGATATTAAGAATTTTTATACCCAACATATGCCAAGTCCTGAAAGCGGCAGTGAGTCACATTTTGCACAAACTCCCCTGCAGTTTTTGAAATATCCCAAATATCCCAATTTCGAGGCCTGAGCCATATTTTGGAGCCAAATTCTGGATCTCTGCACGTATTCGCAGTTTGAAATTGCGACTTTTTTATACCCAACATATGCCAAGTAATGAAAGCGGCAGTGAGTCACATTTTGTCAAAACTCCCCTCCAGTTTTTAAAATAACGCAAATATCCCAATTTCGAAAACTGAGCCATATTTTGAAGCCAAATTCTGGCTCTCTGCACGTATTCGCAGTTTGAAATTACATCTTTTTATACCCAACATATGTCAAGTACTGAAAGCGGCGTTTGGACACATTTGTCCCAAACATCCTTGCAGTTTTCAAAATATCCCAAATATCCCAATTTCGAGGCCTGAACCATATTTTGGAGCCAAATTCAGGCTCTCTGCACGTATTCGCAGTTTCAAATTGCGACTTTTTATACCCAACATATGCCTAGTCTTGAAAGCCGCAGTGAGTCGCATTTTGCACAAACTCCCCTGCAGTTTTCAAAATATCCCAATTTCGAGGCCTGAGCCATATTATGGAGCCAAATTCTGGCTCTCTGCACGTAGTCGCAGTTTGAAATTGCGACTTTTTTATACCAACATATGCCTAGTACTGAAAGTGGCGTTTGGTCACATTTGTCCCAAACCTCCCTGCAGTTTTCAAAATATTCCAAACATCCCAATTTCGAGGCCAGAGCCATAATTTGTAGCCAAATTCTGGCTCTATGCACGTATTCGCAGTTTGATGTTACGAATTTTTATACCCAACATATGCCAAGTCCTGAAAGCGGCAGTGAGTCACATTTTGCACAAACTCCCCTGCAGTTTTCGAAATATCCCAAATATCCCAATTTCGAGGCCTGAGCCATATTTTGGAGCCAAATTCTGGATTTCTGCACGTATTCGCAGTTTGATATTACGACTTTTTATACCCAACATATGCCAAGTACTGAAAGCGGCGTTTGGTCACATTTGTCCCAAACATCCCTGCAGTTTTCAAAATATCCCAATTTTGAGGCCTGAGCCATATTTTGGAGCCAAATTCTTGCTCTATGCACGAATTCGCAGTTCGAAATTACGTCTTTTTATACCAAACATATTCCAAGTACTGAAAGCGGCGTTTGGTCTCATTTGTCCCAAACCTCCCCTGCAGTTTTCGAATTATCCCAAATATCCCAATTTCGAGGCCTGAGCCATATTTTGGAGCCAAATTCTGGCTCTTAGCACGTATTCGCAGTTTGATATTACGACTTTTTATACCCAACATATGTCAAGTACTGAAAGCGGCGTTTGGTCACATTTGTCCCAAACCTTCCTGCAGTTTTCAAAATATTCCAAACATCCCAATTTCGAGGCCTGAGCCATACTTTGGAGCCAAATTCTGGCTCTCTGCACGTATTCGCAGTTTGAAATTACGACTTTTTTATACCCAACATATGTCAAGTACTGAAGCGGCGTTTGGTCATATCTGTCCTAAACTCCCCAGCAGTTTTCAAAATATCCCAAACTTCCCAATTTCGAGGCCTGAGTCATATTTTGGAGCCAAATTTTGGCTCTCTGCAGGTTTTCGCAGTTTGAAATTACCACTTTTTATACCCAACATATGCCAAGTCCTGAAAGCGGCAGTGAGTCACATTTTGCACAAACTCCCCTGCAGTTTTCAAAATATCCCAAACATCCAAATTTCGAGGCCTGAGCCATAATTTGGAGCCAAATTCTGGCTCTATGCACGTATTCGCAGCTTGATATTAAGAATTTTTATACCCAACATATGCCAAGTCCTGAAAGCGGCAGTGAGTCACATTTTGCACAAACTCCCCTGCAGTTTTTGAAATATCCCAAATATCCCAATTTCGAGGCCTGAGCCATATTTTGGAGCCAAATTCTGGATCTCTGCACGTATTCGCAGTTTGAAATTGCGACTTTTTTATACCCAACATATGCCAAGTAATGAAAGCGGCAGTGAGTCACATTTTGTCAAAACTCCCCTCCAGTTTTTAAAATAACGCAAATATCCCAATTTCGAAAACTGAGCCATATTTTGGAGCCAAATTCTGGCTCTCTGCACGTATTCGCAGTTTGAAATTACATCTTTTTATACCCAACATATGTCAAGTACTGAAAGCGGCGTTTGGACACATTTGTCCCAAACATCCTTGCAGTTTTCAAAATATCCCAAATATCCCAATTTCGAGGCCTGAACCATATTTTGGAGCCAAATTCAGGCTCTCTGCACGTATTCGCAGTTTCAAATTGCGACTTTTTATACCCAACATATGCCTAGTCTTGAAAGCCGCAGTGAGTCGCATTTTGCACAAACTCCCCTGCAGTTTTCAAAATATCCCAATTTCGAGGCCTGAGCCATATTATGGAGCCAAATTCTGGCTCTCTGCACGTAGTCGCAGTTTGATATTGCGACTTTTTTATACCAACATATGCCTAGTACTGAAAGTGGCGTTTGGTCACATTTGTCCCAAACCTCCCTGCAGTTTTCAAAATATTCCAAACATCCCAATTTCGAGGCCAGAGCCATAATTTGTAGCCAAATTCTGGCTCTATGCACGTATTCGCAGTTTGATGTTACGAATTTTTATACCCAACATATGCCAAGTCCTGAAAGCGGCAGTGAGTCACATTTTGCACAAACTCCCCTGCAGTTTTCGAAATATCCCAAATATCCCAATTTCGAGGCCTGAGCCATAATTTGGAGCCAAATTCTGGATCTCTGCACGTATTCGCAGTTTGATATTACGACTTTTTATACCCAACATATGCCAAGTACTGAAAGCGGCGTTTGGTCACATTTGTCCCAAACATCCCTGCAGTTTTCAAAATATCCCAATTTTGAGGCCTGAGCCATATTTTGGAGCCAAATTCTTGCTCTATGCACGAATTCGCAGTTCGAAATTACGTCTTTTTATACCAAACATATTCCAAGTACTGAAAGCGGCGTTTGGTCTCATTTGTCCCAAACCTCCCCTGCAGTTTTCGAATTATCCCAAATATCCCAATTTCGAGGCCTGAGCCATATTTTGGAGCCAAATTCTGGCTCTTAGCACGTATTCGCAGTTTGAAATTACGACTTTTTATACCCAACATATGTCAAGTACTAAAAGCGGCGTTTGGTCACATTTGTCCCAAACCTTCCTGCAGTTTTCAAAATATTCCAAACATCCCAATTTCGAGGCCTGAGCCATACTTTGGAGCCAAATTCTGGCTCTCTGCACGTATTCGCAGTTTGAAATTACGACTTTTTTATACCCAACATATGTCAAGTACTGAAAGCGGCGTTTGGTCACATTTGTCCCAAACCTTCCTGCAGTTTTCAAAATATTCCAAACATCCCAATTTCGAAGCCTGAGCCATATTTTGGAGCCAAATTCAGGCTCTCTGCACGTATTCGCAATTTGAAATTACGACTTTTTTGTACCCAACATATGCGAAGTACTGAAAGCGGCGTTTGGTCACATTTGTCCCAAACCTTCCTGCAGTTTTCAAAATATCCCAAACATCCCAATTTCGAGGCCTGAGCTATATTTTAGAGCCAAATTCTGGCTCTATGCACGTATTCGCAGTTTGATATTACGACTTTTTATGCCCAACATATGGTAAGTCCTGAAAGCGGCAGTGAGTCACATTTTGCACAATCTCCCCTGCAGTTTTCGAAATATCCCAAATATCCCAATTTCGAGGCCTGAGCCATATTATGGAGCCAAATTCTGGCTCTCTGCACGTATTCGCTGTTTGAAATTGCGAATTTTTTATACGAACATAAGCCAAGTACTAAAAGCGGCGTTTGGTCACATTTGTCCTAAACCTCCCTGCAGTTTTCAAAATATCCCAAACATCCCAATTTCGAGGCCTGAGCCATAATTTGGAGCCAAATTCTGGCTCTATGCACGTATTCGCAGTTTGATATTACAAATTTTTATACCCAACATATGCCAAGTCCTGAAAGTGGCAGTGAGTCACATTTTGCACAAACTCCCCTACAGTTATTGAAATATCCCAAATATCCCAATTTCGAGGTCTGAGCCATATTTTGGAGCCAAATTCAGGATCTCTGCACGTATTCCCAGTTTGAAAATATGATTTTTTATACATAACATATGCCAAGTCCTAAAAACCGCAGTGAGTCACATTTTGCACAAACTCCCCAGCAGTTTTCAAAATATCCCAATTTCGAGGCCTGAGCCATATTATGGAGCCAAATTCCGGCTCTCTGCACGTATTCGCAGTTTGATATTACGACTTTTTATACCCAACATATGCCAAGTACTGAAATCGGCAGTGAGTCACATTTGTCCCAAACTCCCCTGCAGTTTTAAAAATATCCCAAACCTCCCAGTTTCGAGACCTGATTCATATTTTGGAGCCAAATTCAGGCTCTCTGCACGTATTCGCAATTTGAAATTATGACTTTTTTATACCCAACATATGCGAAGTACTGAAAGCGGCGTTTGGTCACATTTGTCCCAAACCTTCCTGCAGTTTTCAAAATATCCCAAACATCCCCATACCTGAGCCATATTTTGGAGCCAAATTCTGGCTCTATGCACGTATTCGCAGTTTGATATTAGGAATTTTATACCCAACATATGCCAAGTACTGAAAGCGGCAGTGAGTCACATTTTGCACAAACTCCCCTGCAGTTTTCGAAATATCCCAAATATCCCAATTTTGAGGCCTAAGCCTTATTATGGAGCCAAATTCTGGCTCTCTGCACGTATTCGCAGTTTGAAATTGCGACTTTTTTATACCAACATATGCCAAGTACTGAAAGCTGCGTTTGGTCATATTTGTCCCAAACTCCCCTGCAAATTTCAAAATATCCCAAACTTCCCAATTTCGTGGCCTGAGTCTTATTTTGGAGCCAAATTCTGGCTCTCTGCACGTATTCCCAGTTTGAAAATATGATTTTTTATACATAACATATGCCAAGTCCTGAAAGCCGCAGTGAGTCACATTTTGCACAAACTCCCCAGCAGTTTTCAAAATATCCCAATTTCGAGGCCTGAGCCATATTATGGAGCCAAATTCTGGCTCTCTGCACGTATTCGCAGTTTGAAATTGCGACTTTTTTATACCAACATATGCCTAGTACTGAAAGCGGCGTTTGGTCACATTTGTCCCAAACCTCCCTGCAGTTTTCAAAATATTCCAAACATCCCAATTTCGAGGCCTGAGCCATAATTTGGAACCAAATTCTGGCTTTATGCGCGTATTCGTAGTTTGATATTACGAATTTTTATACCCAACATATGCCAAGTCCTGAAAGCGGCAGTGAGTCACATTTTGCACAAACTCCCCTGCAGTTTTCGAAATATCCCAAATATCCCAATTTCGAGGCCTGAGCCATATTTTGGAGCCAAATTCTGCATCTCTGCACGTATTCGCAGCTTGATATTACGTATTTTTATACCCAACATATGCCAAGTACTGAAAGCGGCGTTTGGTCACATTTATCCCAAACATCCCTGCAGTTTTCAAAATACCCCAAATATCTCAATTTCGAGGCCTGAGCCATATTTTGGAGCCAAATTCTGGCTCTCTGCACGTATTCGCAGTTCGAAATTACGTCTTTTTATACGCAACTTATTCCAAGTACTGAAAGCGGCGTTTGGTCACATTTGTCCCAAACCTCCACGCAGTTTTCAAAATATGCCAAATATCCCAATTTCGAGGCCTGAGCCATATTTTGGAGCCAAATTCTGGCTCTTAGCACGTATTCGCAGTTTGATATTACGACTTTTTATATCCAACATATGCCAAGTACTGAAAGCGGCATTTGGTCACATTAGTCCCAAAAATCCCTGCAGTTTTCAAATTATCCCAAATATCCCAATTTCGAGGCCTGAGCCATATTTTGGAGCCAAATTCTGGCTCTCTGCACGTATTTGCAGTTCGAAATTACGTCTTTTTATACCCAACATATTCCAAGTACTGAAACAGGCGTTTGGTCACGTATGTCCCAAACCTCCCCGCAGTTTTCAAAATATGCCAAATATCCCAATTTCGAGGCCTGAGCCATATTTTGGAGCCAAATTCTGGCTCTTAGCACGTATTCGCAGTTTGATATTACGACTTTTTATACCCAACATATGCCAAGTACTGAAAGCGGCGTTTGGTCACATTTGTCCCAAACATCCCTGCAGTTTTTAAAATATCCCAAATATCCCAATTTCGAGGCCTGAGCCATATTTTGGTGCCAAATTCTGGCTCTCTGCACGTATTCGCAGTTCGAAATTACGTCTTTTTATACCCAACATATTCCAAGTACTGAAAGCGGCGTTTAATCACATATGTCCCAAACCTCCCCGCAGTTTTCAAAATATGCCAAATATCCCAATTTCGAGGCCTGAGCTATATTTTGGAGCCAAATTCTGGCTCTCTGCACGTATTCGCAGTTTGAAATTGCGACTTTTTTATACCCAACATATGTCAAGTACTGAAAACGGTGTTTGGTCATATTTGTCCCAAACTCCCCTGCAGTTTTCAAAATATCCCAAACTTCCCAATTTCCAGGCATGAGTCATATTTTGGAGCCAAATTCTGGCTCTCTGCACGTTTTCGCAGTTTGAAATTACCACTCTTTATACCCAACAAATCCCAAGTGCTGAAAGCGGCAGTGAGTCACATTTTGCACAAACTCCCCTGCAGTTTTCAAAATATCCCAAATATCCAAATTTCGAGGCCTGAGCCATATTATGGAGCCAAATTTTGGCTTTTTGCACGTATTCGCAGTTTGAAATTGCGACTTTTATACCAACATATGCCAAGTACTGAAAGCGACGTTTGGTCACATTTGTCCCAAACCTCCCTGCAGTTTTCAAAATATCCCAAACATCCCAATTTCGAGGCCTGAGCCATAATTTGGAGCCAAATTCTGACTCTCTGCACGTATTCGCAGTTCAAAATTACGTCTTTTTATACCCAACATATTCAAAGTACTGAAAGAAGCGTTTGGTCACATTTCTCCCAAACCTCCCCGCAGTTTTCAAAATATGCCAAATATCCCAATTTCGAGGCCTGAGCCATATTTTGGAGCCAAATTCTGGCTCTTAGCACGTATTCGCAGGTTGATATTACGACTTTTTATACCCAACATATGCCAAGTACTGAAATCGGCAGTGAGTCACATTTCGCAAAAACTCCCCTGCAGTTTTCAAAATATCCCAAACGTCCCAATTTCGAGGCCTGAGCCATATTTTGGAGCCAAATTCTGGCTCTCTGCACGTATTCGCAGTTTGAAATTGCTACTTTTTTATACCCAACATATGCGAAGTACTGAAAGCGGTGTTTGGTCACATTTGTCCCAAACCTTCCTGCAGTTTTCAAAATATCCCAAACATCCCAATATCGAGGCCTGAGCCATATTTTGGAGCCAAATTCTGGCTCTACGCACGTATTCGCAGTTTGATATTACGAATTTTATACCCAACATATGCCAAGTCCTGAAAGCCGCAGTAGTCACATTTTGCACAAACTCCCCAGCAGTTTTCAAAATATCCCAATTTCGAGGCCTGAGCCATATTATGGAGCCAAATTCTGGCTCTATGCACGTATTTGCAGTTTGAAATTGCGACTTTTTTATACCAACATATGCCTAGTACTGAAAGCGGCGTTTGGTCACATTTGTCCCAAACCTCCCTGCAGTTTTCAAAATATTCCAAACATCCCAATTTCGAGGCCTGAGCCATAATTTTGAGCCAAATTCTGGCTCTATGCACGTATTCGTAGTTTGATATTACGAATTTTTATACCCAACATATGCCAAGTCCTGAAAGCGGCAGAGAGTCACATTTTGCACAAACTCCCCTGCAGTTTTCGAAATATCCCAAATATCCCAATTTCGAGGCCTGAGCCATATTTTGGAGCCAAATTCTGCATCTCTGCACGTATTCGCAGTTTGATATTACGACTTTTTATACCCAACATATGCCAAGTACTGAAAGCGGCGTTTGGTCACATTAGTCCCAAACATCCCTGCAGTTTTCAAAATATCCCAAATATCCCAATTTCGAGGCCTGAGCCATAATTTGGAGCCAAATTCTGGCTCTCTGCACGTATTTGCAGTTCGAAATTACGTCTTTTTATACCCAACATATTCCAAGTACTGAAACATACGTTTGGTCACGTATGTCCCAAACCTCCCCGCAGTTTTCAAAATATGCCAAATATCCCAATTTCGAGGCCTGAGTCATATTTTGGAGCCACATTCTGGCTCTCTGCACGTTTTCGCAGTTTGAAATTACCACTTTTTATACCCAACATATCCCAAGTGCTGAAAGCGGCAGTGAGTCACATTTTGCACAAACTCCCCTGCAAATTTCAAAATATCCCAAATATCCCAATTTCGAGGCCTGAGCCATATTATGGAGCCAAATTTTGGCTCTCTGCATGTATTCGCAGTTTGAAATTGCGACTTTTTTATACCAACATATGCCAAGTACTGAAAGCGACGTTTGGTCACATTTGTCCCAAACCTCCCTGTAGTTTAAAAATATCCCAAACATCTTAATTTCGAGGCCTGAGCCTTAATTTGGAGCCAAATTCTGGCTCTCTGCACGTATTCGCAGTTCAAAATTACGTCTTTTTATACCCAACATATTCAAAGTACTGAAAGCGGCGTTTGGTCACATTTGTCCCAAACCTCCCCGCAGTTTTCAAAATATGCCAAATATCCCAATTTCGAGGCCTGAGCCATATTTTAGAGCCAAATTCAGGCTCTTAGCAAGTATTCGCAGTTTGATATTACGACTTTTTATACCCAACATATACCAAGTACTGAAATCGGCAGTGAGTCACATTTCGCACAAACTCCCCTGCAGTTTTCAAAATATCCCAAACGTCCCAATTTCGAGGCCTGAGCCATATTTTGGAGCCAAATTCTGGCTCTCTGCACGTATTCGCAGTTTGAAATTGCGACTTTTTTATACCAACATATGCCAAGTACTGAAAGCTGCGTTTAGTCATATTTGTCCCAAACTCCCCTGCAAATTTCAAAATATCCCAAACTTCCCAATTTCGTGGCCTGAGTCCTATTTTGGAGCCAAATTCTGGCTCTCTGCACGTATTCCCAGTTTGAAAATATGATTTTTTATACATAACATATGCCAAGTCCTGAAAGCCGCAGTGAGTCACATTTTGCACAAACTCCCCAGCAGTTTTCAAAATATCCCAATTTCGAGGCCTGAGCCATATTATGGAGCCAAATTCTGGCTCTCTGCACGTATTCGCAGTTTGAAATTGCGACTTTTTTATACCAACATATGCCTAGTACTGAAAGCGGCGTTTGGTCACATTTGTCCCAAACCTCCCTGCAGTTTTCAAAATATTCCAAACATCCCAATTTCGAGGCCTGAGCCATAATTTGGAACCAAATTCTGGCTTTATGCGCGTATTCGTAGTTTGATATTACGAATTTTTATACCCAACATATGCCAAGTCCTGAAAGCGGCAGTGAGTCACATTTTGCACAAACTCCCCTGCAGTTTTCGAAATATCCCAAATATCCCAATTTCGAGGCCTGAGCCATATTTTGGAGCCAAATTCTGCATCTCTGCACGTATTCGCAGCTTGATATTACGTATTTTTATACCCAACATATGCCAAGTACTGAAAGCGGCGTTTGGTCACATTTATCCCAAACATCCCTGCAGTTTTCAAAATACCCCAAATATCTCAATTTCGAGGCCTGAGCCATATTTTGGAGCCAAATTCTGGCTCTCTGCACGTATTCGCAGTTCGAAATTACGTCTTTTTATACGCAACTTATTCCAAGTACTGAAAGCGGCGTTTGGTCACATTTGTCCCAAACCTCCACGCAGTTTTCAAAATATGCCAAATATCCCAATTTCGAGGCCTGAGCCATATTTTGGAGCCAAATTCTGGCTCTTAGCACGTATTCGCAGTTTGATATTACGACTTTTTATATCCAACATATGCCAAGTACTGAAAGCGGCATTTGGTCACATTAGTCCCAAAAATCCCTGCAGTTTTCAAAATATCCCAAATATCCCAATTTCGAGGCCTGAGCCATATTTTGGAGCCAAATTCTGGCTCTCTGCACGTATTTGCAGTTCGAAATTACGTCTTTTTATACCCAACATATTCCAAGTACTGAAACAGGCGTTTGGTCACGTATGTCCCAAACCTCCCCGCAGTTTTCAAAATATGCCAAATATCCCAATTTCGAGGCCTGAGCCATATTTTGGAGCCAAATTCTGGCTCTTAGCACGTATTCGCAGTTTGATATTACGACTTTTTATACCCAACATATGCCAAGTACTGAAAGCGGCGTTTGGTCACATTTGTCCCAAACATCCCTGCAGTTTTTAAAATATCCCAAATATCCCAATTTCGAGGCCTGAGCCATATTTTGGTGCCAAATTCTGGCTCTCTGCACGTATTCGCAGTTCGAAATTACGTCTTTTTATACCCAACATATTCCAAGTACTGAAAGCGGCGTTTAATCACATTTCTCCCAAACCTCCCCGCAGTTTTCAAAATATGCCAAATATCCCAATTTCGAGGCCTGAGCTATATTTTGGAGCCAAATTCTGGCTCTCTGCACGTATTCGCAGTTTGAAATTGCGACTTTTTTATACCCAACATATGTCAAGTACTGAAAACGGTGTTTGGTCATATTTGTCCCAAACTCCCCTGCAGTTTTCAAAATATCCCAAACTTCCCAATTTCCAGGCATGAGTCATATTTTGGAGCCAAATTCTGGCTCTCTGCACGTTTTCGCAGTTTGAAATTACCACTCTTTATACCCAACAAATCCCAAGTGCTGAAAGCGGCAGTGAGTCACATTTTGCACAAACTCCCCTGCAGTTTTCAAAATATCCCAAATATCCAAATTTCGAGGCCTGAGCCATATTATGGAGCCAAATTTTGGCTTTTTGCACGTATTCGCAGTTTGAAATTGCGACTTTTATACCAACATATGCCAAGTACTGAAAGCGACGTTTGGTCACATTTGTCCCAAACCTCCCTGCAGTTTTCAAAATATCCCAAACATCCCAATTTCGAGGCCTGAGCCATAATTTGGAGCCAAATTCTGACTCTCTGCACGTATTCGCAGTTCAAAATTACGTCTTTTTATACCCAACATATTCAAAGTACTGAAAGAAGCGTTTGGTCACATTTTTCCCAAACCTCCCCGCAGTTTTCAAAATATGCCAAATATCCCAATTTCGAGGCCTGAGCCATATTTTGGAGCCAAATTCTGGCTCTTAGCACGTATTCGCAGGTTGATATTACGACTTTTTATACCCAACATATGCCAAGTACTGAAATCGGCAGTGAGTCACATTTCGCAAAAACTCCCCTGCAGTTTTCAAAATATCCCAAACGTCCCAATTTCGAGGCCTGAGCCATATTTTGGAGCCAAATTCTGGCTCTCTGCACGTATTCGCAGTTTGAAATTGCTACTTTTTTATACCCAACATATGCGAAGTACTGAAAGCGGTGTTTGGTCACATTTGTCCCAAACCTTCCTGCAGTTTTCAAAATATCCCAAACATCCCAATATCGAGGCCTGAGCCATATTTTGGAGCCAAATTCTGGCTCTACGCACGTATTCGCAGTTTGATATTACGAATTTTATACCCAACATATGCCAAGGCCTGAAAGCTGCACTAGTCACATTTTGCACAAACTCCCCAGCAGTTTTCAAAATATCCCAATTTCGAGGCCTGAGCCATATTATGGAGCCAAATTCTGGCTCTATGCACGTATTTGCAGTTTGAAATTACGACTTTTTTATACCAACATATGCCTAGTACTGAAAGCGGCGTTTGGTCACATTTGTCCCAAACCTCCCTGCAGTTTTCAAAATATTCCAAACATCCCAATTTCGAGGCCTGAGCCATAATTTTGAGCCAAATTCTGGCTCTATGCACGTATTCGTAGTTTGATATTACGAATTTTTATACCCAACATATGCCAAGTCCTGAAAGCGGCAGAGAGTCACATTTTGCACAAACTCCCCTGCAGTTTTCGAAATATCCCAAATATTCCAATTTCGAGGCCTGAGCCATATTTTGGAGCCAAATTCTGCATCTCTGCACGTATTCGCAGATTGATATTACGACTTTTTATACCCAACATATGCCAAGTACTGAAAGCGGCGTTTGGTCACATTAGTCCCAAACATCCCTGCAGTTTTCAAAATATCCCAAATATCCCAATTTCGAGGCCTGAGCCATAATTTGGAGCCAAATTCTGGCTCTCTGTACGTATTTGCAGTTCGAAATTACGTCTTTTTATACCCAACATATTCCAAGTACTGAAACATACGTTTGGTCACGTATGTCCCAAACCTCCCCGCAGTTTTCAAAATATGCCAAATATCCCAATTTCGAGGCCTGAGTCATATTTTGGAGCCACATTCTGGCTCTCTGCACGTTTTCGCAGTTTGAAATTACCACTTTTTATACCCAACATATCCCAAGTGCTGAAAGCGGCAGTGAGTCACATTTTGCACAAACTCCCCTGCAGTTTTCAAAATATCCCAAATATCCCAATTTCGAGGCCTGAGCCATATTATGGAGCCAAATTTTGGCTCTCTGCATGTATTCGCAGTTTGAAATTGCGACTTTTTTATACCAACATATGCCAAGTACTGAAAGCGACGTTTGGTCACATTTGTCCCAAACCTCCCTGCAGTTTTCAAAATATCCCAAACAATCTAATTTCGAGGCCTGAGCCATAATTTGGAGCCAAATTCTGGCTCTCTGCACGTATTCGCAGTTCAAAATTACGTCTTTTTATACCCATCATATTGAAAGTACTGAAAGCGGCGTTTGGTCACATTTGTCCCAAACCTCCCCGCAGTTTTCAAAATATGCCAAATATCCCAATTTCGAGGCCTGAGACATATTTTGGAGCCAAATTCTGGCTCTTAGCACGTATTCGCAGTTTGATATTACGACTTTTTATACCCAACATATGCCAAGTACTGAAATCGGCAGTGAGTCACATTTCGCAAAAACTCCCCTGCAGTTTTCAAAATATCCCAAACGTCCCAATTTCGAGGCCTGAGCCATATTTTGGAGCCAAATTCTGGCTCTCTGCATGTATTCGCAGTTTGAAATTGCGACTTTTTTATACCCAACATATGTCAAGTACTGATAGCGGCGTTTGGTCATATTTGTCCTAAACTCCCCAGCAGTTTTCAAAATATCCCAAACTTCCCAATTTCGAGGCCTGAGTCATATTTTGGAGCCAAATTTTGGCTCTCTGCACGTTTTCGCAGTTTGAAATTACCACTTTTTATACCCAACATATCCCAAGTGCTGAAAGCGGCAGTGAGTCACATTTTGCACAAACTCCCCTGCAGTTTTCAAAATATCCCAAACGTCCCAATTTCGAGGCCTGAGCCATATTTTGGAGCCAAATTCTGGCTCTCTGCATGTATTCGCAGTTTGAAATTGCGACTTTTTTATACCCAACATATGTCAAGTACTGATAGCGGCGTTTGGTCATATTTGTCCTAAACTCCCCAGCAGTTTTCAAAATATCCCAAATATCCCAATTTCGAGGCCTCAGTTATATTATGGAGCCAAATTCTGGCTCTTTGCACGTATTCGCAGTTTGAAATTGCGACTTTTTTATATCAACATATGCCAAGTACTGAAAGCGGCGTTTGGTCACATTTGTCCCAAACCTCCCTGCAGTTTTCAAAATATCCCAAACATCCCAATTTCGAGGAGTGAGCCATAATTTGGAGCCTAATTCTGGCTCTATGCACGTATTCGCAGCTTGATGTTAAGAATTTTTATACCCAACATATGCCAAGTCCTGAAAGCGGCAGTGAGTCACATTTTGCACAAACTCCCCTGCAGTTTTCGAAATATCCCAAATATCCCAATTTCGAGGCCTGATCCATATTTTGGAGCCAAATTCAGGCTCTCTGCACGTATTTGCAATTTGAAATTACGACTTTTTTATACCCAACATATGCGAAGTACTGAAAGCGGCGTTTGGTCACATTTGTCCCAAACCTTCCTGCAGTTTTCAAAATATCCCAAACATCCCAATATCGAGGCCTGAGCCATATTTTGGAGCCAAATTCTGGCTCTATGCACGTATTTGCAGTTTGATATTACGAATTTTATACCCAACATATGCCAAGTACTGAAAGCTGCAGTAAGTCACATTTTGCACAAACTCCCCTCCAGTTTTCAAAATAACGCAAATATCTCCATTTCGAGGCCTGAGCCATATTTTGGACCCAAATTCTGGCTCTCTGCACGTATTCGCAGTTTGAAATAAATCTTTTTATACCCAACATATGCCAAGTACTGAAAGCGACGTTTGGTCACATTTGTCCCAAACCTCCCTGCAGTTTTCAAAATATCCCAAATATCCCAATTTCGAGGCCTGAGCCATATTTTGGAGCCAAATTCTGGTTCTTAGCACGTATTCACAGTTTGATATTACGACTTTTTATACCCAACATATGCAAGGTACTGAAAGCGGCGTTTGGTCACATTTGTCCCAAACATCCCTGCAGTTTTCAAAATATCCCAAATATCCCAATTTCGAGGCCTGAGCCATATTTTGGAGCTAAATTCTGGCTCTCTGCACGTATTCGCAGTTTGAAATTACATCTTTTTATACCCAACATGTGCCAAGTACTGAAAGCGGCGTTTGGTCACATTTGTCCCAAACCTCCCCGCAGTTTTCAAAATATGCCAAATATCCCAATTTCGAGGCCTGAGCCATATTTTGGAGCCAAATTCTGGCTCTCTGCACATATTCGCAGTTTGAAATTGCGAATTTTTTATACCCAACATATGTCACGTACTGAAAGTGGCGTTTGGTCATATTTGGCCCAAACTCCCCTGCAGTTTTCAAAATATCCTAAACTTCCCAATTTCGAGGCTGAGCCATAATTTGGAGCCAAATTCTGGCTCTATGCACGTATTCGCAGTTTGATATTACGAATTTTTATACCCAACATATGCCAAGTCCTGAAAGCGGCAGTGAGTCACATTTTGCACAAACTCCCCTGCAGTTTTTGAAATATCCCAAATATCCCAATTTCGAGGCCTGAGCCATATTTTGGAGCAAAATTCTGGATCTCTGCACGTATTCGCAGTTTGAAATTGCGACTTTTTTATACCCAACATATGCCAAGTAATGAAAGCGGCAGTGAGTCACATTTTGCCCAAACTCCCTTCCAGTTTTCAAAATAACGCAAATATCCCAATTTCGAGGCCTGAGCCATATTTTGCACCCAAATTCTGGCTCTCTGCACGTATTCGCAGTTTGAAATTACATCTTTTTATACCCAACATATGCCAAGTACTGAAAGCGGCGTTTGGTCACATTTGTCCCAAACCTCCCCGCAGTTTTCAAAATATGCCAAATATCCCAATTTCGAGGCCTGAGCCATATTTTGGAGCCAAATTCTGGCTCTCTGCACGTCTTCGCAGTTTGAAATTACCACGTTTTATACCCAACATATGCCAAGTCCTGAAAGCGGCAGTGAGTCACATTTTGCACAAACTTCCCTGCAGTTTTCAAAATATCCCAAATATCCCAATTTCGAGGCCTGAGCCATATTATGGAGCCAAAATCTGGCTCTTTGCACGTATTCGCCGTTTGAAATTGCGACTTTTTTATACCAACATATGCCAAGTACTGAAAGCGGCATTTGGTCACATTTGTCCCAAACCTCACTGCAGTTTTCAAAATATCTCAAACATCCCAATTTCGAGGCCTGAGCCATAATTTGGAGCGAAATTCTGGCTCTATGCACGTATTTGCAGTTTGATATTACAAAATTTTATACCCAACATATGCCAAGTCCTAAAAGCGGCAGTGAGTCACATTTTCCACAAACTCCCCAGCAGTTTTCAAAATATCCCAAACATCCCAATATCGAGGCCTGAGCCTTATTTTTGAGCCAAATTCTGGCTCTCTGTACGTATTCGCAGTTCGAAATCACGTCTTTTTATTCCAAACATATGCCAAGTACTGAAAGCAGCGTTTGGACACATTTGTCCCAAACCTCCCCGCAGTTTTCAAAATATGCCAAATATCCCAATTTCGAGGCCTGAGCCATATTTTGGAGCCAAATTCTGGCTCTTAGCACGTATTCGCAGTTTGATATTACAACTTTTTATACCCAACATATGCCAAGTACTGAAATCGGCGTTTGGTCACATTTGTCCCAAACCTTCCTGCAGTTTTCAAAATATCCCAAACATCCCAATATCGAGGCCTGAGCCATATTTTGGAGCCAAATTCTGGCTCTCTGCACGTATTCGCAGTTTGAAATTACCACTTTTTATACCCAACATATGCCAAGTCCTGAAAGCGGCAGTAAGTCACATTTTGCACATACTCCCCTCCAGTTTTCAAAATATCCCATTTATCCCAATTTCGAGGCCTGAGCCATTTTTTGGAGCCAAATTCTGGCTCTATGTACGTATTCGCAGTTTGATATTACGACTTTTTATACCCAACATATGCTAAGTCCTGAAAGCGGCAGTGAGTCACATTTTGCACAAACTCCCCTGCAGTTTTCGAAATATGCCAAATATCTCAATTTCGAGGCCTGAGCCATATTATAGAGCCAAATTCTGGCTCTCTGCACGTATTCGCAGTTTGAAATTACGACTTTTTTATACCAACATATGCCTAGTACTGAAAGCGGTTTTTGGTCACATTTGTCCCAAACCTGCCTGCAGTTTTCAAAATATCCCAAACATCCCAATTTCGAGGCCTGAGCAATAATTTGGAGCCAAATTCTGGCTCTATGCACGTATTCGCAGTTTGATATTACGAATTTTTATACCCAACATATGCCATGTCCTGAAAGCGGCAGTGAGTCACATTTTGCACAAACTCCCCTGCAGTTTTTGAAATATCCCAAATATCCCAATTTCGAGGCCTGAGCCATATTTTGGAGCCAAATTCTGGATCTCTGCACGTATACGCAGTTTGAAATTGCGACTTTTTTATACCCAACATATGCCAAGTAATGAAAGCCGCAGTGAGTCACATTTTGCCTAAACTCCCCTCCAGTTTTCAAAATAACGCAAATATCCCAATTTCGGGGCCTGAGCCATATTTTGGACCCAAATTCTGGCTCTCTGCACGTATTCGCAGTTTGAAATTACATCTTTTTATACCCAACATATGCCAAGTACTGAAAGCGACGTTTGGTCACATTTGTCCCAAACCTCCTTGCAGTTTTCAAAATATCCCAAATAACCCAATTTCGAGGCCTGAGCCATATTTTGGAGCCAAATTCTGGTTCTTAACACGTATTCGCAGTTTGAAATTACATCTTTTTATACCCAACATATGCCAAGTACTGAAAGCGGCGTTTGGACACATTTGTCCCAAACCTCTTCGCAGTTTTCAAAATATGCCAAATATCCCAATTTCGAGGCCTGAGCCATATTTTGGAGCCAAATTCTGGCTCTATGTACGTATTCGCAGTTTGATATTACGACTTTTTATACCCAACATATGCTAAGTCCTGAAAGCGGCAGTGAGTCACATTTTGCACAAACTCCCCTGCAGTTTTCGAAATATGCCAAATATCTCAATATCGAGGCCTGAGCCATATTATGGAGCCAAATTCTGGCTCTCTGCACGTATTCGCAGTTTGAAATTGCGACTTTTTTATACCAACATATGCCAAGTACTGAAAGCGGCGTTTGGTCACATTTGTCCCAAACCTCCCCGCAGTTTTCAAAATATGCCAAATATCCCAATTTCAAGGCCTGAGCCATATTTTGGAGCCAAATTCTGGCTCTTTGCACGGATTCGCAGTTTGATATTACGACTTTTTATACCCAACATATGCCAAGTGCTGAAAGCGGCAGTGAGTCACATTTTGCACAAACTCCCCTGCAGTTTTCAAAATATCCGGAACGTCCCAATTTCGAGGCCTGAGCCATATTTTGGAGCCAAATTCTGGCTCTCTGCACGTATTCGCAGTTTGAAATTGCGACTTTTTTATACCCAACATATGTCATGTACTGAAAGCGGCGTTTGGTCATATTTGTCCCAAACTCCCCTGCAGTTTTCAAAATATCGCAAACTTCCCAATTTCGAGCCCTGAGTCATATTTTGGAGCCAAATTCTGGCTCTCTGCACGTATTCGCAGTTTGAAATTACGACTTTTTTATACCAACATATGCCAAGTACTGAAAGCGGTTTTTGGTCACATTTGTCCCAAACCTCCTCGCAGTTTTCAAAATATGCCAAATATCCCAATTTCGAGGCCTGAGCCATATTTTGGAGCCAAATTCTGGCTCTTAGCACGTATTCGCAGTTTGAAATTACCACTTTTTATACCCAACATATCCCAAGTGCTGAAAGCGGCAGTGAGTCACATTTTGCACAAACTCCCCTGCAGTTTTCGAAATATCCCAAATATCCCAATTTCGAGGCCTGAGCCATATTTTGGAGCCAAATTCAGGCTCTCTGCACGTATTTGCAATTTGAAATTACGACTTTTTTATACCCAACATATGCGAAGTACTGAAAGCGGCGTTTGGTCACATTTGTCCCAAACCTTCCTGCAGTTTTCAAAATATCCCAAACATCCCAATATCGAGGCCTGAGCCATATTTTGGAGCCAAATTCTGGCTCTATGCACGTATTCGCAGTTTGATATTACGAATTTTATACCCAACATATGCCAAGTACTGAAAGCTGCAGTAAGTCACATTTTGCACAAACTCCCCTCCAGTTTTCAAAATAACGCAAATATCTCCATTTCGAGGCCTGAGCCATATTTTGGACCCAAATTCTGGCTCTCTGCACGTATTCGCAGTTTGAAATAAATCTTTTTATACCCAACATATGCCAAGTACTGAAAGCGACGTTTGGTCACATTTGTCCCAAACCTCCCTGCAGTTTTCAAAATATCCCAAATATCCCAATTTCGAGGCCTGAGCCATATTTTGGAGCCAAATTCTGGTTCTTAGCACGTATTCACAGTTTGATATTACGACTTTTTATACCCAACATATGCAAGGTACTGAAAGCGGCGTTTGGTCACATTTGTCCCAAACATCCCTGCAGTTTTCAAAATATCCCAAATATCCCAATTTCGAGGCCTGAGCCATATTTTGGAGCTAAATTCTGGCTCTCTGCACGTATTCGCAGTTTGAAATTACATCTTTTTATACCCAACATGTGCCAAGTACTGAAAGCGGCGTTTGGTCACATTTGTCCCAAACCTCCCCGCAGTTTTCAAAATATGCCAAATATCCCAATTTCGAGGCCTGAGCCATATTTTGGAGCCAAATTCTGGCTCTCTGCACATATTCGCAGTTTGAAATTGCGAATTTTTTATACCCAACATATGTCACGTACTGAAAGTGGCGTTTGGTCATATTTGGCCCAAACTCCCCTGCAGTTTTCAAAATATCCTAAACTTCCCAATTTCGAGGCTGAGCCATAATTTGGAGCCAAATTCTGGCTCTATGCACGTATTCGCAGTTTGATATTACGAATTTTTATACCCAACATATGCCAAGTCCTGAAAGCGGCAGTGAGTCACATTTTGCACAAACTCCCCTGCAGTTTTTGAAATATCCCAAATATCCCAATTTCGAGGCCTGAGCCATATTTTGGAGCAAAATTCTGGATCTCTGCACGTATTCGCAGTTTGAAATTGCGACTTTTTTATACCCAACATATGCCAAGTAATGAAAGCGGCAGTGAGTCACATTTTGCCCAAACTCCCTTCCAGTTTTCAAAATAACGCAAATATCCCAATTTCGAGGCCTGAGCCATATTTTGCACCCAAATTCTGGCTCTCTGCACGTATTCGCAGTTTGAAATTACATCTTTTTATACCCAACATATGCCAAGTACTGAAAGCGGCGTTTGGTCACATTTGTCCCAAACCTCCCCGCAGTTTTCAAAATATGCCAAATATCCCAATTTCGAGGCCTGAGCCATATTTTGGAGCCAAATTCTGGCTCTCTGCACGTCTTCGCAGTTTGAAATTACCACGTTTTATACCCAACATATGCCAAGTCCTGAAAGCGGCAGTGAGTCACATTTTGCACAAACTTCCCTGCAGTTTTCAAAATATCCCAAATATCCCAATTTCGAGGCCTGAGCCATATTATGGAGCCAAAATCTGGCTCTTTGCACGTATTCGCCGTTTGAAATTGCGACTTTTTTATACCAACATATGCCAAGTACTGAAAGCGGCATTTGGTCACATTTGTCCCAAACCTCACTGCAGTTTTCAAAATATCTCAAACATCCCAATTTCGAGGCCTGAGCCATAATTTGGAGCGAAATTCTGGCTCTATGCACGTATTTGCAGTTTGATATTACAAAATTTTATACCCAACATATGCCAAGTCCTGAAAGCGGCAGTGAGTCACATTTTCCACAAACTCCCCAGCAGTTTTCAAAATATCCCAAACATCCCAATATCGAGGCCTGAGCCTTATTTTGGAGCCAAATTCTGGCTCTCTGTACGTATTCGCAGTTCGAAATCACGTCTTTTTATTCCAAACATATGCCAAGTACTGAAAGCGGCGTTTGGACACATTTGTCCCAAACCTCCCCGCAGTTTTCAAAATATGCCAAATATCCCAATTTCGAGGCCTGAGCCATATTTTGGAGCCAAATTCTGGCTCTTAGCACGTATTCGCAGTTTGATATTACAACTTTTTATACCCAACATATGCCAAGTACTGAAATCGGCGTTTGGTCACATTTGTCCCAAACCTTCCTGCAGTTTTCAAAATATCCCAAACATCCCAATATCGAGGCCTGAGCCATATTTTGGAGCCAAATTTTGGCTCTCTGCACGTATTCGCAGTTTGATATTACGAATTTTATACCCAACATATGCCAAGTCCTGAAAGCGGCAGTAAGTCACATTTTGCACATACTCCCCTCCAGTTTTCAAAATATCCCATTTATCCCAATTTCGAGGCCTGAGCAATAATTTGGAGCCAAATTCTGGCTCTATGCACGTATTCGCAGTTTGATATTACGAATTTTTATACCCAACATATGCCATGTCCTGAAAGCGGCAGTGAGTCACATTTTGCACAAACTCCCCTGCAGTTTTTGAAATATCCCAAATATCCCAATTTCGAGGCCTGAGCCATATTTTGGAGCCAAATTCTGGATCTCTGCACGTATTCGCAGTTTGAAATTGCGACTTTTTTATACCCAACATATGCCAAGTAATGAAAGCCGCAGTGAGTCACATTTTGCCTAAACTCCCCTCCAGTTTTCAAAATAACGCAAATATCCCAATTTCGGGGCCTGAGCCATATTTTGGACCCAAATTCTGGCTCTCTGCACGTATTCGCAGTTTGAAATTACATCTTTTTATACCCAACATATGCCAAGTACTGAAAGCGACGTTTGGTCACATTTGTCCCAAACCTCCTTGCAGTTTTCAAAATATCCCAAATAACGCAATTTCGAGGCCTGAGCCATATTTTGGAGCCAAATTCTGGTTCTTAACACGTATTCGCAGTTTGAAATTACATCTTTTTATACCCAACATATGCCAAGTACTGAAAGCGGCGTTTGGACACATTTGTCCCAAACCTCTTCGCAGTTTTCAAAATATGCCAAATATCCCAATTTCGAGGCCTGAGCCATATTTTGGAGCCAAATTCTGGCTCTATGTACGTATTCGCAGTTTGATATTACGACTTTTTATACCCAACATATGCTAAGTCCTGAAAGCGGCAGTGAGTCACATTTTGCACAAACTCCCCTGCAGTTTTCGAAATATGCCAAATATCTCAATATCGAGGCCTGAGCCATATTATGGAGCCAAATTCTGGCTCTCTGCACGTATTCGCAGTTTGAAATTGCGACTTTTTTATACCAACATATGCCAAGTACTGAAAGCGGCGTTTGGTCACATTTGTCCCAAACCTCCCCGCAGTTTTCAAAATATGCCAAATATCCCAATTTCAAGGCCTGAGCCATATTTTGGAGCCAAATTCTGGCTCTTTGCACGGATTCGCAGTTTGATATTACGACTTTTTATACCCAACATATGCCAAGTACTGAAATCGGCAGTGAGTCAAATTTCGCACAAACTCCCCTGCAGTTTTCAAAATATCCGGAACGTCCCAATTTCGAGGCCTGAGCCATATTTTGGAGCCAAATTCTGGCTCTCTGCACGTATTCGCAGTTTGAAATAAATCTTTTTATACCCAACATATGCCAAGTACTGAAAGCGGCGTTTGGTCACATTTGTCCCAAACCTCACTGCAGTTTTCAAAATATCCCAAACAACCCAATTTCGAGGCCTGACCCATATTTTGGAGCCAAATTCTGGCTCTCTGCACGTATTCGCAGTTCGAAATCACGTCTTTTTATTCCAAACATATGCCAAGTACTGAAAGCGGCGTTTGGACACATTTGTCCCAAACCTCCCCGCAGTTTTCAAAATATGCCAAATATCTCAATTTCGAGGCCTGAGCCATATTTTGGAGCCAAATTCTGGCTCTCTGCACGTATTCGCAGTTTGAAATTGCGACTTTTTTATACCCAACATATGCCAAGTACTGAAAGCGGCGTTTGGTCATATTTGTCCCAAACTCCCCTGCAGTTCTCAAAATATCCCAAACTTCCCAATTTCGAGGCCTGAGTCATATTTTGGATCCAAATTCTGGCTCTTAGGACGTATTCGCAGTTTGAAATTACCACTTTTTATACCCAACATATCCCAAGTGCTAAAAGTGGCAGTGAGTCACATTTTGCACACACTCCCCTGCAGTTTTCGAAATATCCCAAACATCCCAATATCGAGGCCTGAGCCATATTTTGGATCCAAATTCTGGCTCTCTGCACGTATTCGCAGTTTGATATTACGACTTTTTATACCCAACATATGCTAAGTCCTGAAAGCGGCAGTGAGTCACATTTTGCACAGACTCCCTTCCAGTTTTCAAAGTATCCCAAATATCCCAATTTCGAGGCCTGAGCCATATTTTGGAGCCAAATTCTGGCTCTATGCACGTTTTCGCAGTTTGATATTACGACTTTTTATACCCAACATATGCTAAGTCCTGAAAGCGGCAGTGAGTCACATTTTGCACAAACTCCCCAGCAGTTTTCAAAATATCCCAAATATCCCAATTTCGAGGCCTGAGCCATATTTTGGAGCCAAATTCTGGCTCTTAGCACGTATTCGCAGTGTGATATTACGACTTTTTATACCCAACATATGCCAAGTACTGAAAGCGGCAGTGAGTCACATTTCGCACAAACTCCCCTGCAGTTTTCAAAATATCCGGAACATCCCAATTTCGAGGCCTGAGCCATATTTTGGAGCCAAATTCTGGCTCTCTGCACGTATTCGCAGTTTGAAATTGCGACTTTTTTATACCCAACATATGTCATGTACTGAAAGCGGCGTTTGGTCATATTTGTCCAAAACTCCCCTGCAGTTTTCAAAATATCGCAAACTTCCCAATTTCGAGCCCTGAGCCATATTTTGGAGCCTAATTCTGGCTCTCTGCACGTATTCGCAGTTTGAAATTGCGACTTTTTATACCTAACATATGCCAAGTACTGAAAGCCGCGTTTGGTCATATTTGTCCCAAACTCCTCTGCAGTTTTCAAAATATCCCAAACTTCCCAATTTCGAGGCCTGAGTCATACTTTGGACCCAAATTCTGGCTCTCTGCACGTATTCGCAGTTTGAAATTACATCTTTTTATACCCAACATATGCCAAGTCCTGAAAGCGGCAGTGAGTCACATTTTGCACAAACTTCCCTGCAGTTTTCAAAATATGCCAAATAACCCAATTTCGAGGCCTGAGCCATATTTTGGAGCCAAATTCTGGCTCTCTGCACGTCTTCGCAGTTTGAAATTACCACGTTTTATACCCAACATATGCCAAGTCCTGAAAGCGGCAGTGAGTCACATTTTGCACAAACTTCCCTGCAGTTTTCAAAATATCCCAAATATCCCAATTTTGAGGCCTGAGCCATAATATGGAGCCAAAATCTGGCTCTTTGCACGTATTCGCCGTTTGAAATTGCGACTTTTTTATACCAACATATGCCAAGTACTGAAAGCGGCATTTGGTCACATTTGTCCCAAACCTCACTGCAGTTTTCAAAATATCTCAAACATCCCAATTTCGAGGCCTGAGCCATAATTTGGAGCGAAATTCTGGCTCTATGCACGTATTTGCAGTTTGATATTACAAAATTTTATACCCAACATATGCCAAGTCCTGAAAGCGGCAGTAAGTCACATTTTCCACAAACTCCCCAGCAGTTTTCAAAATATCCCAAACATCCCAATATCGAGGCCTGAGCCTTATTTTGGAGCCAAATTCTGGCTCTCTGTACGTATTCGCAGTTCGAAATCACGTCTTTTTATTCCAAACATATGCCAAGTACTGAAAGCGGCGTTTGGACACATTTGTCCCAAACCTCCCCGCAGTTTTCAAAATATGCCAAATATCCCAATTTCGAGGCCTGAGCCATATTTTGGAGCCAAATTCTGGCTCTTAGCACGTATTCGCAGTTTGATATTACAACTTTTTATACCCAACATATGCCAAGTACTGAAATCGGCGTTTGGTCACATTTGTCCCAAACCTTCCTGCAGTTTTCAAAATATCCCAAACATCCCAATATCGAGGCCTGAGCCATATTTTGGAGCCAAATTCTGGCTCTCTGCACGTATTCGCAGTTTGATATTACGAATTTTATACCCAACATATGCCAAGTCCTGAAAGCGGCAGTAAGTCACATTTTGCACATACTCCCCTCCAGTTTTCAAAATATCCCATTTATCCCAATTTCGAGGCCTGAGCAATAATTTGGAGCCAAATTCTGGCTCTATGCACGTATTCGCAGTTTGATATTACGAATTTTTATACCCAACATATGCCATGTCCTGAAAGCGGCAGTGAGTCACATTTTGCACAAACTCCCCTGCAGTTTTTGAAATATCCCAAATATCCCAATTTCGAGGCCTGAGCCATATTTTGGAGCCAAATTCTGGATCTCTGCACGTATTCGCAGTTTGAAATTGCGACTTTTTTATACCCAACATATGCCAAGTAATGAAAGCCGCAGTGAGTCACATTTTGCCTAAACTCCCCTCCAGTTTTCAAAATAACGCAAATATCCCAATTTCGGGGCCTGAGCCATATTTTGGACCCAAATTCTGGCTCTCTGCACGTATTCGCAGTTTGAAATTACATCTTTTTATACCCAACATATGCCAAGTACTGAAAGCTACGTTTGGTCACATTTGTCCCAAACCTCCTTGCAGTTTTCAAAATATCCCAAATAACGCAATTTCGAGGCCTGAGCCATATTTTGGAGCCAAATTCTGGTTCTTAACACGTATTCGTAGTTTGAAATTACATCTTTTTATACCCAACATATGCCAAGTACTGAAAGCGGCGTTTGGACACATTTGTCCCAAACCTCTTCGCAGTTTTCAAAATATGCCAAATATCCCAATTTCGAGGCCTGAGCCATATTTTGGAGCCAAATTCTGGCTCTATGTACGTATTCGCAGTTTGATATTACGACTTTTTATACCCAACATATGCTAAGTCCTGAAAGCGGCAGTGAGTCACATTTTGCACAAACTCCCCTGCAGTTTTCGAAATATGCCAAATATCTCAATATCGAGGCCTGAGCCATATTATGGAGCCAAATTCTGGCTCTCTGCACGTATTCGCAGTTTGAAATTGCGACTTTTTTATACCAACATATGCCAAGTACTGAAAGCGGCGTTTGGTCACATTTGTCCCAAACCTCCCCGCAGTTTTCAAAATATGCCAAATATCCCAATTTCAAGGCCTGAGCCATATTTTGGAGCCAAATTCTGGCTCTTTGCACGGATTCGCAGTTTGATATTACGACTTTTTATACCCAACATATGCCAAGTACTGAAATCGGCAGTGAGTCAAATTTCGCACAAACTCCCCTGCAGTTTTCAAAATATCCGGAACGTCCCAATTTCGAGGCCTGAGCCATATTTTGGAGCCAAATTCTGGCTCTCTGCACGTATTCGCAGTTTGAAATAAATCTTTTTATACCCAACATATGCCAAGTACTGAAAGCGGCGTTTGGTCACATTTGTCCCAAACCTCACTGCAGTTTTCAAAATATCCCAAACAACCCAATTTCGAGGCCTGACCCATATTTTGGAGCCAAATTCTGGCTCTCTGCACGTATTCGCAGTTCGAAATCACGTCTTTTTATTCCAAACATATGCCAAGTACTGAAAGCGGCGTTTGGACACATTTGTCCCAAACCTCCCCGCAGTTTTCAAAATATGCCAAATATCTCAATTTCGAGGCCTGAGCCATATTTTGGAGCCAAATTCTGGCTCTCTGCACGTATTCGCAGTTTGAAATTGCGACTTTTTTATACCCAACATATGCCAAGTACTGAAAGCGGCGTTTGGTCATATTTGTCCCAAACTCCCCTGCAGTTCTCAAAATATCCCAAACTTCCCAATTTCGAGGCCTGAGTCATATTTTGGATCCAAATTCTGGCTCTTAGGACGTATTCGCAGTTTGAAATTACCACTTTTTATACCCAACATATCCCAAGTGCTAAAAGTGGCAGTGAGTCACATTTTGCACACACTCCCCTGCAGTTTTCGAAATATCCCAAACATCCCAATATCGAGGCCTGAGCCATATTTTGGATCCAAATTCTGGCTCTCTGCACGTATTCGCAGTTTGATATTACGACTTTTTATACCCAACATATGCTAAGTCCTGAAAGCGGCAGTGAGTCACATTTTGCACAGACTCCCTTCCAGTTTTCAAAGTATCCCAAATATCCCAATTTCGAGGCCTGAGCCATATTTTGGAGCCAAATTCTGGCTCTATGCACGTTTTCGCAGTTTGATATTACGACTTTTTATACCCAACATATGCTAAGTCCTGAAAGCGGCAGTGAGTCACATTTTGCACAAACTCCCCAGCAGTTTTCAAAATATCCCAAATATCCCAATTTCGAGGCCTGAGCCATATTTTGGAGCCAAATTCTGGCTCTTAGCACGTATTCGCAGTGTGATATTACGACTTTTTATACCCAACATATGCCAAGTACTGAAAGCGGCAGTGAGTCACATTTCGCACAAACTCCCCTGCAGTTTTCAAAATATCCGGAACATCCCAATTTCGAGGCCTGAGCCATATTTTGGAGCCAAATTCTGGCTCTCTGCACGTATTCGCAGTTTGAAATTGCGACTTTTTTATACCCAACATATGTCATGTACTGAAAGCGGCGTTTGGTCATATTTGTCCAAAACTCCCCTGCAGTTTTCAAAATATCGCAAACTTCCCAATTTCGAGCCCTGAGCCATATTTTGGAGCCAAATTCTGGCTCTCTGCACGTATTCGCAGTTTGAAATTGCGACTTTTTATACCTAACATATGCCAAGTACTGAAAGCCGCGTTTGGTCATATTTGTCCCAAACTCCTCTGCAGTTTTCAAAATATCCCAAACTTCCCAATTTCGAGGCCTGAGTCATACTTTGGACCCAAATTCTGGCTCTCTGCACGTATTCGCAGTTTGAAATTACATCTTTTTATACCCAACATATGCCAAGTCCTGAAAGCGGCAGTGAGTCACATTTTGCACAAACTTCCCTGCAGTTTTCAAAATATGCCAAATAACCCAATTTCGAGGCCTGAGCCATATTTTGGAGCCAAATTCTGGCTCTCTGCACGTCTTCGCAGTTTGAAATTACCACGTTTTATACCCAACATATGCCAAGTCCTGAAAGCGGCAGTGAGTCACATTTTGCACAAACTTCCCTGCAGTTTTCAAAATATCCCAAATATCCCAATTTTGAGGCCTGAGCCATAATATGGAGCCAAAATCTGGCTCTTTGCACGTACTCGCAGTTGAAATTGCGACTTTTTTATACCAACATATGCCAAGTACTGAAAGCGGCGTTTGGTCACATTTGTCCCAAACGTTCCTGCAGTTTTCAAAATATCCCAAACATCCCAATATCGAGGCCTGAGCCTTATTTTGGAGCCAAATTCTGGCTCTCTGCACGTATTCGCAGTTTGATATTATGAATTTTATACCCAACATATGCCAAGTCCTGAAAGCGGCAGTGAGTCACATTTTCCACAAACTCCCCAGCAGTTTTCAAAATATCCCAAATATCCCAATTTCGAGGCCTGAGCCATATTTTGGACCCAAATTCTGGCTCTCTGCACGTATTCGCAGTTTGAAATTACGACTTTTTTATAACCAACATATGCGAAGTACTGAAAGCGGCGTTTGGTCACATTTGTCCCAAACCTTCCTGCAGTTTTCAAAATATCCCAAACATCCTAATATCGAGGCCTGAGCCTTATTTTGGAGCCAAATTCTGGCTCTGCCCGTATTCGCAGTTTGATATTACGAATTTTATACCCAACATATGCCAAGTACTGAAAGCGGCAGTAAGTCACATTTTGCACAGACTCCCCTCCAGTTTTCAAAATATCCCAAACATCCCAATATCGAGGCCTGAGCCATTTTTTGGAGCCAAATTCTGGCTCTATGTACGTATTCGCAGTTTGATATTACGACTTTTTATACCCAACATATGCTAAGTCCTGAAAGCGGCAGTGAGTCACATTTTGCACAAACTCCCCTGCAGTTTTCGAAATATGCCAAATATCTCAATTTTGAGGCCTGAGACATATTATGGAGCCAAATTCTGGCTCTCTGCACGTATTCGCAGTTTGAAATTGCGACTTTTTATACCCAACATATGCCAAGTACTGCAAGCGGTGTTTGGTCACATTTGTCCCAAACCACCCTGCAGTTTTCAAAATATCCCAAACATCCCAATTTCGAGGCCTGAGCCATAATTTGGAGCCAAATTCTGGCTCTATGCACGTATTCGCAGTTTGATATTACGAATTTTTATACCAAACATATGCCAAGTCCTGAAAGCGGCAGTGAGTCACATTTTGCACAAACTCCCCTGCAGTTTTTGAAATATCCCAAATATCCCAATTTCGAAGCCTGAGCCATATTTTGGAGCCAAATTCTGGATCTCTGCACGTATTCGCAGTTTGAAATTGCGACTTTTTTATACCCAACATATGCCAAGTAATGAAAGCGGCAGTGAGTCACATTTTGCCCAAACTCCCCTCCAGTTTTCAAAATAACGCAAATATCCCAATTTCGGGGCCTGAGTCATATTTTGGACCCAAATTCTGGCTCTCTGCACGTATTCGCAGTTTGAAATTACATCTTTTTATACCCAACATATGCCAAGTACTGAATGCGACGTTTGGTCACATTTGTCCCAAACCTCAATGCAGTTTTCAAAATATCCCAAATAACCCAATTTCGAGGCCTGAGCTATATTTTGGAGCCAAATTCTGGTTCTAAGCACGTATTCGCAGTTTGAAATTGCGACTTTTTTATACCCAACATATGCCAAGTAATGAAAGCGGCAGTGAGTCACATTTCGCACAAACTCCCCTGCAGTTTTCGTAATATCCCAAACATCCCAATTTCGATGCCTGAGCCATATTTTGGAGCCAAATTCTGGCTCTCTGCACGTATTCGCAGTTTGAAATTGCGACTTTTTTATACCCAACATATGTCACGTACTGAAAGCGGCGTTTGGTCATATTTGTCCCAAACTCCCCTGCAGTTCTCAAAATATCCCAAACTTCCCAATTTCGAGGCCTGATTCATATTTTGGATCCAAATTCTGGCTCTTAGCACGTATTCGCAGTTTGAAATTACCACTTTTTATACCCAACATATCCCAAGTGCTGAAAGCGGCAGTGAGTCACATTTTGCACAAACTCCCCTGCAGTTTTCGAAATATCCCAAATATCCCAATTTCGAGGCCTGAGCCATATTTTGGAGCCAAATTCTGGCTCTTTGCACGGATTCGCAGTTTGATATTACGACTTTTTATACCCAACATATGCCAAGTACTGAAAGCCGCGTTTGGTCATATTTGTCCCAAACTCCTCTGCAGTTTTCAAAATATCCCAAACTTCCCAATTTCGAGGCCTGAGTCATATTTTGGACCCAAATTCTGGCTCTCTGCACGTATTCGCAGTTTGAAATTACATCTTTTTATACCCAACATATGCCAAGTCCTGAAAGCGGCAGTGAGTCACATTTTGCACAAACTTCCCTGCAGTTTTCAAAATATGCCAAATAACCCAATTTCGAGGCCTGAGCCATATTTTGGAGCCAAATTCTGGCTCTCTGCACGTCTTCGCAGTTTGATATTACGAATTTTTATACCCAACATATGCCAAGTCCTGAAAGCGGCAGTGAGTAACATTTTGCACAAACTCCCCTGCAGTTTTTGAAATATCCCAAATATCCCAATTTCGGGGCCTGAGCCATATTTTGGACCCAAATTCTGGTTCTCTGCACGTATTCGCAGTTTGAAATTACATCTTTTTATACCCAACATATGCCAAGTACTGAAAGCGACGTTTGGTCACATTTGTCCCAAACCTCCGAGCAGTTTTCAAAATATCCCAAATAACCCAATTTCGAGGCCTGAGCCATATTTTGGAGCCAAATTCTGGTTCTTAGCACGTATTCGCAGTTTGAAATTGCGACTTTTTTATACCCAACATATGCCAAGTAATGAAAGCGGCAGTGAGTCACATTTTGCACAAACTCCCCTCCAGTTTTCAAAATAACGCAAATATCCCAATTTCGAGGCCTGAGCCATATTTTGCACCCAAATTCTGGCTCTCTGCACGTATTCGCAGTTTGAAATTACATCTTTTTATACCCAACATATGCCAAGTACTGAAAGCGGCGTTTGGTCACATTTGTCCCAAACCTCCCCGCAGTTTTCAAAATATGCCAAATAACCCAATTTCGAGGCCTGAGCCATATTTTGGAGCCAAATTCTGGCTCTTTGCACGGATTCGCAGTTTGATATTACGACTTTTTATACCCAACATATGCCAAGTACTGAAAGCCGCGTTTGGTCATATTTGTCCCAAACTCCTCTGCAGTTTTCAAAATATCCCAAACTTCCCAATTTCGAGGCCTGAGTCATATTTTGGACCCAAATTCTGGCTCTCTGCACGTATTCGCAGTTTGAAATTACCACGTTTTATACCCAACATATGCCAAGTCCTGAAAGCGGCAGTGAGTCACATTTTGCACAAACTTCCCTGCAGTTTTCAAAATATGCCAAATAACCCAATTTCGAGGCCTGAGCCATATTTTGGAGCCAAATTCTGGCTCTCTGCACGTCTTCGCAGTTTGAAATTACCACGTTTTATACCCAACATATGCCAAGTCCTGAAAGCGGCAGTGAGTCACATTTTGCACAAACTTCCCTGCAGTTTTCAAAATATCCCAAATATCCCAATTTCGAGGCCTGAGCCATATTATGGAGCCAAAATCTGGCTCTTTGCACGTATTCGCAGTTTGAAATTGCGACTTTTTTATACCAACATATGCCAAGTACTGAAAGCGGCGTTTGGTCACATTTGTCCCAAACCTCACTGCAGTTTTCAAAATATCCCAAACATCCCAATTTCGAGGCCTGAGCCATAATTTGGAGCGAAATTCTGGCTCTATGCACGTATTTGCAGTTTGATATTACGAAATTTTATACCCAACATATGCCAAGTCCTGAAAGCGGCAGTGAGTCACATTTTCCACAAACTCCCCAGCAGTTTTCAAAATATCCCAAATATCCCAATTTCGAGGCCTGAGCCATATTTTGGACCCAAATTCTGGCTCTCTGCACGTATTCGCAGTTTGAAATTGCGACTTTTTTATACCCAACATATGCCAAGTCCTGAAAGCGGCAGTGAGTCACATTTTCCACAAACTCCCCAGCAGTTTTCAAAATATCCCAAATAACCCAATTTCGAGGCCTGAGCCATATTATGGAGCCAAATTCTGGCTCTCTGCACGTATTCGCAGTTTGAAATTGCGACTTTTTATACCCAACATATGCCAAGTACTGAAAGCGGTGTTTGGTCACATTTGTCCCAAACCACCCTGCAGTTTTCAAAATATCCCAAACATCCCAATTTCGAGGCCTGAGCCATAATTTGGAGCCAAATTCTGGCTCTATGCACGTATTCGCAGTTTGATATTACGAATTTTTATACCCAACATATGCCAAGTACTGAAATCGGCAGTGAGTCACATTTCGCACAAACTCCCCTACAGTTTTCAAAATATCCCAAACGTCCCAATTTCGATGCCTGAGCCATATTTTAGAGCCAAATTCTGGCTCTCTGCACGTATTCGCAGTTTGAAATTGCGACTTTTTTATACCCAACATATGTCATGTACTGAAAGCGGCGTTTGGTCATATTTGTCCCAAACTCCCCTGCAGTTCTCAAAATATCCCAAACTTCCCAATTTCGAGGCCTGAGTCATATTTTGGATCCAAATTCTGGCTCTTAGCACGTATTCGCAGTTTGAAATTATCACTTTTTATACCCAACATATCCCAAGTGCTGAAAGCGGCAGTGAGTCACATTTTGCACAAACTCCCCTGCAGTTTTCGAAATATCCCAAATATCCCAATTTCGAGGCCTGAGCCATATTATGGAGCCAAATTCTGGCTCTCTGCACGTATTCGCAGTTTGAAATTGCGACTTTTTATACCAACATATGCCAAGTACTGAAAGCGGCGTTTGGTCACATTTGTCCCAAACCTCCCTGAAGTTTTCAAAATATCCCAAACATCCCAATATCGAGGCCTGAGCCATATTTTGGATCCAAATTCTGGCTCTCTGCACGTATTTGCAGTTTGATATTACGACTTTTTATACCCAACATATGCCAAGTACTGAAATCGGCAGTGAGTCACATTTTGCACAGACTCCCTTCCAGTTTTCAAAATATCCCAAATATCCCAATTTCGAGGCCTGAGCCATATTTTGCACCCAAATTCTGGCTCTCTGCACGTATTCGCAGTTTGAAATTACCACGTTTTATACCCAACATATGCCAAGTCCTGAAAGCGGCAGTGAGTCACATTTTGCACAAACTTCCCTGCAGTTTTCAAAATATCCCAAATATCCCAATTTCGAGGCCTGAGCCATATTATGGAGCCAAAATCTGGCTCTTTGCACGTATTCGCAGTTTGAAATTGCGACTTTTTTATACCAACATATGCCAAGTACTGAAAGCGGCGTTTGGTCACATTTGTCCCAAACCTCACTGCAGTTTTCAAAATATCCCAAACATCCCAATTTCGAGGCCTGAGCCATAATTTGAAAGCGAAATTCTGGCTCTATGCACGTATTTGCAGTTTGATATTACGAAATTTTATACCCAACATATGCCAAGTCCTGAAAGCGGCAGTGAGTCACATTTTCCACAAACTCCCCAGCAGTTTTCAAAATATCCCAAATATCCCAATTTCGAGGCCTGAGCCATATTTTGGACCCAAATTCTGGCTCTCTGCACGTATTCGCAGTTTGAAATTGCGACTTTTTTATACCCAACATATGCCAAGTCCTGAAAGCGGCAGTGAGTCACATTTTCCACAAACTCCCCAGCAGTTTTCAAAATATCCCAAATAACCCAATTTCGAGGCCTGAGCCATATTATGGAGCCAAATTCTGGCTCTCTGCACGTATTCGCAGTTTGAAATTGCGACTTTTTATACCCAACATATGCCAAGTACTGAAAGCGGTGTTTGGTTACATTTGTCCCAAACCACCCTGCAGTTTTCAAAATATCCCAAACATCCCAATTTCGAGGCCTGAGCCATAATTTGGAGCCAAATTCTGGCTCTATGCACGTATTCGCAGTTTGATATTACGAATTTTTATACCCAACATATGCCAAGTCCTGAAAGCGGCATTGAGTCACATTTTGCACAAACTCCCCTGCAGTTTTCAAAATATCCCAAATATCCCAATTTCGAGGCCTGAGCCATGTTTTGGAGCCAAATTCTGGATCTCTGCACGTATTCGCAGTTTGAAATTGCGACTTTTTATACCCAACATATGCCAAGTACTGAAAGCGACGTTTGATCACATTTGTCCCAAACCTCCCTGCAGTTTTCAAAATATCCCAAATAACCCAATTTCGAGGCCTGAGCTATATTTTGGAGCCAAATTCTGGTTCTTAGCACGTATTCGCAGTGTGATATTACGACTTTTTATACCCAACATATGCCAAGTACTGAAAGCGGCGTTTGGTCACATTTGTCCCAAACATCCCTGCAGTTTTCAAAATATTCCAAATATCCCAATTTCGAGGCCTGAGCCATATTTTGGAGCCAAATTCTGGCTCTCTGCACGTATTCGCAGTTGAAATTGCGACTTTTTTATACCAACATATGCCAAGTACTGAAATCGGCAGTGAGTCACATTTTGCACAGACTCCCTTCCAGTTTTCAAAATATCCCAAATATCCCAATTTCGAGGCCTGAGCCATATTTTGGAGCCAAATTCTGGCTTTATGCACGTATTCGCAGTTTGATATTACGACTTTTTATACCCAACATATGCTAAGTCCTGAAAGGGGCAGTGAGTCACATTTTGCACAAACTCCCCTGCAGTTTTTGAAATATCCCAAATATCCCAATTTCGAGGCCTGAGCCATATTTTGGAGCCAAATTCTGGATCTCTGCACGTATTCGCAGTTTGAAATTGCGACTTTTTTATACCCAACATATGCCAAGTAATGAAAGCGGCAGTGAGTCACATTTTGCACAAACTCCCCTCCAGTTTTCAAAATAACGCAAATATCCCAATTTCGAGGCCTGAGCCATATTTTGCACCCAAATTCTGGCTCTCTGCACGTATTCGCAGTTTGAAATTACATCTTTTTATACCCAACATATGCCAAGTACTGAAAGCGGCGTTTGGTCACATTTGTCCCAAACCTCCCCGCAGTTTTCAAAATATGCCAAATATCCCAATTTCGAGGCCTGAGCCATATTTTGGAGCCAAATTCTGGCTCTTTGCACGGATTCGCAGTTTGATATTACGACTTTTTATACCCAACATATGCCAAGTACTGAAAGCCGCGTTTGGTCATATTTGTCCCAAACTCCTCTGCAGTTTTCAAAATATCCCAAACTTCCCAATTTCGAGGCCTGAGTCATATTTTGGACCCAAATTCTGGCTCTCTGCACGTATTCGCAGTTTGAAATTACCACGTTTTATTCCCAACATATGCCAAGTCCTGAAAGCGGCAGTGAGTCACATTTTGCACAAACTTCCCTGCAGTTTTCAAAATATGCCAAATAACCCAATTTCGAGGCCTGAGCCATATTTTGGAGCCAAATTCTGGCTCTCTGCACGTCTTCGCAGTTTGAAATTACCACGTTTTATACCCAACATATGCCAAGTCCTGAAAGCGGCAGTGAGTCACATTTTGCACAAACTTCCCTGCAGTTTTCAAAATATCCCAAATATCCCAATTTCGAGGAATGAGCCATATTATGGAGCCAAAATCTGGCTCTTTGCACGTATTCGCAGTTTGAAATTGCGACTTTTTTATACCAACATATGCCAAGTACTGAAAGCGGCGTTTGGTCACATTTGTCCCAAACCTCACTGCAGTTTTCAAAATATCCCAAACATCCCAATTTCGAGGCCTGAGCCATAATTTGGAGCGAAATTCTGGCTCTATGCACGTATTTGCAGTTTGATATTACGAAATTTTATACCCAACATATGCCAAGTCCTGAAAGCGGCAGTGAGTCACATTTTCCACAAACTCCCCAGCAGTTTTCAAAATATCCCAAATATCCCAATTTCGAGGCCTGAGCCATATTTTGGACCCAAATTCTGGCTCTCTGCACGTATTCGCAGTTTGAAATTGCGACTTTTTTATACCCAACATATGCCAAGTCCTGAAAGCGGCAGTGAGTCACATTTTCCACAAACTCCCCAGCAGTTTTCAAAATATCCCAAATAACCCAATTTCGAGGCCTGAGCCATATTATGGAGCCAAATTCTGGCTCTCTGCACGTATTCGCAGTTTGAAATTGCGACTTTTTATACCCAACATATGCCAAGTACTGAAAGCGGTGTTTGGTCACATTTGTCCCAAACCACCCTGCAGTTTTCAAAATATCCCAAACATCCCAATTTCGAGGCCTGAGCCATAATTTGGAGCCAAATTCTGGCTCTATGCACGTATTCGCAGTTTGATATTACGAATTTTTATACCCAACATATGCCAAGTCCTGAAAGCGGCATTGAGTCACATTTTGCACAAACTCCCCTGCAGTTTTCAAAATATCCCAAATATCCCAATTTCGAGGCCTGAGCCATGTTTTGGAGCCAAATTCTGGATCTCTGCACGTATTCGCAGTTTGAAATTGCGACTTTTTATACCCAACATATGCCAAGTACTGAAAGCGACGTTTGATCACATTTGTCCCAAACCTCCCTGCAGTTTTCAAAATATCCCAAATAACCCAATTTCGAGGCCTGAGCTATATTTTGGAGCCAAATTCTGGTTCTTAGCACGTATTCGCAGTGTGATATTACGACTTTTAATACCCAACATATGCCAAGTACTGAAAGCGGCGTTTGGTCACATTTGTCCCAAACATCCCTGCAGTTTTCAAAATATTCCAAATATCCCAATTTCGAGGCCTGAGCCATATTTTGGAGCCAAATTCTGGCTCTCTGCACGTATTCGCAGTTGAAATTGCGACTTTTTTATACCAACATATGCCAAGTACTGAAAGCGGCGTTTGGTCACATTTGTCCCAAACGTTCCTGCAGTTTTCAAAATATCCCAAACATCCCAATATCGAGGCCTGAGCCTTATTTTGGAGCCAAATTCTGGCTCTCTGCACGTATTCGCAGTTTGATATTACGAAATTTATACCCAACATATGCCAAGTCCTGAAAGCGGCAGTGAGTCACATTTTCCACAAACTCCCCTGCAGTTTTCAAAATATCCCAAATATACCAATTTCGAGGCCTGAGCCATATTTTGGACCCAAATTCTGGCTCTCTGCACGTATTCGCAATTTGAAATTACGACTTTTTTATAACCAACATATGTGAAGTACTGAAAGCGGCGTTTGGTCACATTTGTCCCAAACCTTCCTGCAGTTTTCCAAATATCCCAAACATCCCAATATCGAGGCCTGAGCCTTATTTTGGAGCCAAATTCTGGCTCTCTGCACGTATTCGCAGTTTGATATTACGAATTTTATACCCAACATATGCCAAGTACTGAAAGCGGCAGTAAGTCACATTTTGCACATACTCCCCTCCAGTTTTCAAAATATCCCATTTATCCCAATTTCGAGGCCTGAACCATTTTTTGGAGCCAAATTCTGGCTCTATGTACGTATTCGCAGTTTGATATTACGACTTTTTATACCCAACATATGCTAAGTCCTGAAAGCGGCAGTGAGTCACATTTTCCACAAACTCCCCTGCAGTTTTCAAAATATCCCAAATATACCAATTTCGAGGCCTGAGCCATATTTTGGACCCAAATTCTGGCTCTCTGCACGTATTCGCAGTTTGAAATTGCTACTTTTTTATACCCAACATATGCAAAGTACTGAAAGCGGCATTTGGTAACATTTGTCCCAAACCTCCTTGAAGTTTTCAAAATATCCCAAATATCCCAATTTCGAGGCCTGAGCCATATTTTGGAGCCAAATTCTGGCTCTATGCACGTATTCGCAGTTTGATATTACGACTTTTTATACCCAACATATGCGAAGTCCTGAAAGCGGCAGTGAGTCACATTTTGCACAAACTCCCCAGCAGTTTTCAAAATATCCCAAATATCCCAATTTCGAGGCCTGAGCCATATTTTGGAGCCAAATTCTGGCTCTTAGCACGTATTCGCAGTTTGATATTACGACTTTTTATACCCAACATATGCCAAGTAATGAAATCGGCAGTGAGTCACATTTCGCACAAACTCCCCTGCAGTTTTCAAAATATCCGGAACGTCCCAATTTCGAGGCCTGAGCCATATTTTGGAGCCAAATTCTGGCTCTCTGCACGTATTCGCAGTTTGAAATTGCGACTTTTTTATTCCCAACATGTGTCATGTACTGAAAGCGGCGTTTGGTCATATTTGTCCCAAACTCCCCTGCAGTTTTCAAAATATCGCAAACCTCCCAATTTCGAGCCCTGAGTCATATTTTGGAGCCAAATTCTGGCTCTCTGCACGTTTTCGCAGTTTGAAATTACCACTTTTTATACCCAACATATCCCAAGTGCTGAAAGCGGCAGTGAGTCACATTTTGCACAAACTCCCCTGCAGTTTTCAAAATATGCCAAATATCCCAATTTCGAGGCCTGAGCCATATTTTAGAGCCAAATTATGGCTCTTTGCACGTATTCGCAGTTTGATATTACGACTTTTTATACCTAACATATGCCAAGTACTGAAAGCCGCGTTTGGTCATATTTGTCCCAAACTCCTCTGCAGTTTTCAAAATATCCCAAACTTCCCAATTTCGAGGCCTGAGTCATATTTTGGACCCAAATTCTGGCTCTCTGCACGTATTCGCAGTTTGAAATTACCACGTTTTATACCCAACACATGCTAAGTCCTGAAAGCGGCAGTGAGTCACATTTTGCACAAACTTCCCTGCAGTTTTCAAAATATGCCAAATAACCGAATTTCGAGGCCTGAGCCATATTTTGGAGCCAAATTCTGGCTCTCTGCACGTCTTCGCAGTTTGAAATTACCACGTTTTATACCCAACATATGCCAAGTCCTGAAAGCGGCAGTGAGTCACATTTTGCACAAACTCCCCAGCAGTTTTCAAAATATCCCAAATATCTTAATTTCGAGGCCTGAGCCATATTTTGGAGCCAAATTCTGGCTCTTAGCACGTATTCGCAGTTTGATATTACGACTTTTTATACCCAACATATGCCAAGTACTGAAATCGGCAGTGAGTCACATTTCGCACAAACTCCCCTGCAGTTTTCAAAATATCCGGAACGTCCCAATTTCGAGGCCTGAGCCATATTTTGGAGCCAAATTCTGGCTCTCTGCACGTATTCGCAGTTTGAAATTGCGACTTTTTTATACCCAACATATGTCATGTACTGAAAGCGGCGGTTGGTCATATTTGTCCCAAACTCCCCTGCAGTTTTCAAAATATCGCAAACTTCCCAATTTCGAGCCCTGAGTCATATTTTGGAGCCAAATTCTGGCTCTCTGCACGTTTTCGTAGTTTGAAATTACCACTTTTTATACCCAACATATCCCAAGTGCTGAAAGCGGCAGTGAGTCAAATTTTGCACAAACTCCCCTGCAGTTTTCAAAATATCCCAAATATCCCAATTTCGAGGCCTGAGCCATATTATGGAGCCAAATTCTGGATCTTTGCACGTATTCGCAGTTTGAAATTGCGACTTTTTTATACCAACATATGCCAAGTACGGAAAACGACGTTTGGTCACATTTGTCCCAAACCTCCCCGCAGTTTTCAAAATATGCCAAATATCCCAATTTCGAGGCCTGAGCCATATATTGGAGCCAAATTCTGGCTCTTTGCACGTATTCGCAGTTTGGTATTACGACTTTTTATACCTAACATATGCCAAGTACTGAAAGCCGCGTTTGGTCATATTTGTCCCAAACTCCTATGCAGTTTTCAAAATATCCCAAACTTCCCAATTTCGAGGCCTGAGTCATATTTTGGACCCAAATTCTGGCTCTCTGCACGTATTCGCAGTTTGAAATTACATCTTTTTATACCCAACATATGCCAAGTCCTGAAAGCGGCAGTGAGTCACATTTTGCACAAACTTCCCTGCAGTTTTCAAAATATGCCAAATAACCCAATTTCGAGGCCTGAGCCATATTTTGGAGCCAAATTCTGGCTCTCTGCACGTCTTCGCAGTTTGAAATTACCACGTTTTATACCCAACATATGCCAAGTCCTGAAAGCGGCAGTGAGTCACATTTTGCACAAACTTCCCTGCAGTTTTCAAAATATCCCAAATATCCCAATTTTGAGGCCTGAGCCATAATATGGAGCCAAAATCTGGCTCTTTGCACGTATTCGCAGTTGAAATTGCGACTTTTTTATACCAACATATGCCAAGTACTGAAAGCGGCAGTAAGTCACATTTTGCACATACTCCCCTCCAGTTTTCAAAATATCCCATTTATCCCAATTTCGAGGCCTGAGCCATTTTTTGGAGCCAAATTCTGGCTCTATGTACGTATTCGCAGTTTGATATTATGACTTTTTATACCCAACATATGCAAAGTCCTGAAAGCGGCAGTGAGTCACATTTTGCACAAACTTCCCTGCAGTTTTCAAAATATCCCAAACATCCCAATTTCGAGGCCTGAGCCATAATTTGGAGCCAAATTCTGGCTCTATGCACGTATTCGCAGTTTGATATTACGAATTTTTATACCCAACATATGCCAAGTCCTGAAAGCGGCAGTGAGTCACATTTTGCACAAACTTCCCTGCAGTTTTTGAAATATCCCAAATATCCCAATTTCGAGGCCTGAGCCATATTTTGGAGCCAAATTCTGGATCTCTGCACGTATTCGCAGTTTGAAATTGCGACTTTTTTATTCCCAACATATGCCAAGTAATGAAAGCGGCAGTGAGTCACATTTTGCCCAAACTCCCCTCCAGTTTTCAAAATAACGCAAATATCCCAATTTCGGGGCCTGAGCCATATTTTGGACCCAAATTCTGGCTCTCTGCACGTATTCGCAGTTTGAAATTACATCTTTTTATACCCAACATATGCCAAGTACTGAAAGCGACGTTTGGTCACATTTGTCCCACACCTCCCTGCAGTTTTCAAAATATCCCAAATAACCCAATTTCGAGGCCTGAGCCATATTTTGGAGCCAAATTCTGGTTCTTAGCACGTATTCGGAGTTTGATATTACGACTTTTTATACCCAACATATGCCAAGTACTGAAAGCGGCGTTTGGTCACATTTGTCCCAAACATCCCTGCAGTTTTCAAAATATCCCAAATATCCCAATTTCGAGGCCTGAGCCATATTTTAGAGCCAAATTCTGGCTCTCTGCACGTATTCGCAGTTTGAAATTACATCTTTTTATACCCAACATATGCCAAGTACTGAAAGCGGCGTTTGGACACATTTGTCCCAAACCTTCCCGCAGTTTTCAAAATATGCCAAATATCCCAATTTCGAGGCCTGAGCCATATTTTGGAGCCAAATTCTGGCTCTTAGCACTTATTCGCAGTTTGATATTACGACTTTTCATACCCAACATATGCCAAGTACTGAAATCGGCAGTGAGTCACATTTCGTACAAACTCCCCTGCAGTTTTCAAAATATCCCAAACGTCCCAATTTCGATGCCTGAGCCATATTTTGGAGCCAAATTCTGGCTCTCTGCACGTATTCGCAGTTTGAAATTGCGACTTTTTTATACCCAACATATGCCAAGTAATGAAAGCGGCAGTGAGTCACATTTAGCCCAAACTCCCCTCCAGTTTTCAAAATAACGCAAATATCCCAATTTCGAGGCCTGAGCCATATTTTGGACCCAAATTCTGGCTCTCTGCACGTATTCGCAGTTTGAAATTACATCTTTTTATACCCAACATATGCCAAGTACTGAAAGCGGCGTTTGGTCACATTTGTCCCAAACCTCCCCGCAGTTTTCAAAATATGCCAAATATCCCAATTTCGAGGCCTGAGCCATATTTTGGAGCCAAATTCTGGCTCTTTGCACGTATTCGCAGTTTGATATTACGACTTTTTTTACCCAACATATGCCAAGTACTGAAAGCCGCGTTTGGTCATATTTGTCCCAAACTCCTCTGCAGTTTTCAAAATATCCCAAACTTCCCAATTTCGAGGCCTGAGTCATATTTTGGACCCAAATTCTGGCTCTCTGCACGTATTTGCAGTTTGAAATTACATCTTTTTATACCCAACATATGCCAAGTTTTGAAAGCGGCAGTGAGTCACATTTTGCACAAACTTCCCTGCAGTTTTCAAAATATGCCAAATAACCCAATTTCGAGGCCTGATCCATATTTTGGAGCCAAATTCTGGCTCTCTGCACGTCTTCACAATTTGAAATTACCACGTTTTATACCCAACATATGCCAAGTTTTGAAAGCGGCAGTGAGTCACATTTTGCACAAACTTCCCTGCAGTTTTCAAAATATCCCAAATATCCCAATTTCGAGGCCTGAGCCATATTATGGAGCCAAAATCTGGCTCTTTGCACGTTATTCGCAGTTTGAAATTGCGACTTTTTTATACCAACATATGCCAAGTACTGAAAGCGGCGTTTGGTCACATTTGTCCCAAACCTCACTGCAGTTTTCAAAATATCCCAAACATCCCAATTTCGAGGCCTGAGCCATAATTTGGAGCCAAATTCTGGCTCTATGCACGTATTTGCAGTTTGATATTACGAATTTTTATACCCAACATATGCCAAGTCCTGAAAGCGGCAGTGAGTCACATTTTGCACAAACTCCCCAGCAGTTTTCGAAATATCCCAAATATCCCAATTTCGAGGCCTGAGCCATATTTTGGACCCAAATTATCGCTCTCTGCACGTATTCGCAGTTTGAAATTACGACTTTTTTATAACCAACATATGCGAAGTACTGAAAGCGGCGTTTGATCACATTTGTCCCAAACCTTCCTGCAGTTTTCAAAATATTCCAAACATCCCAATATCGAGGCCTGAGCCTTATTTTGGAGCCAAATTCTGGCTCTCTGCACGTATTCGCAGTTTGATATTACGAATTTTATACCCAACATATGCCAAGTACTGAAAGCAGCAGTAAGTCACATTTTGCACAGACTCCCCTCCAGTTTTCAAAATATCCCATATATCCCAATTTCGAGGCCTCAGCCATTTTTGGAGCCAAATTCTGGCTCTATGTACGTATTCGCAGTTTGATATTACGACTTTTTATATCCAACATATGCTAAGTCCTGAAAGCGGCAGTGAGTCACATTTTGCACAAACTCCCCTGTAGTTTTAGAAATATCCCAAATATCCCAATTTCGAGGCCTGAGCCATATTTTGGAGTCAAATTCTGGCTCTCTGCACGTATTCGCAGTTTGAAATTGCGACTTTTTTATACCCAACATATGCCAAGTACTGAAAGCAGCGTTTGGCCACATTTGTCCCAAACCTCCCTGCAGTTTTCAAAATATCCCAAATATCCCAACTTCGAGGCCTGAGCCATATTTTGGAGCCAAATTCTTGCTCTCTGCACGTATTCGCAGTTTTATATTACGACTTTTTATACCCAACATATGCCAAGTACGTAAAGCAGCAGTGAGTCACATTTTGCACAAACTCCCCTGCAGTTTTCAAAATATCTCAAACTTCCTAATTTCGAGGCCTGAGCCATATTATGGAGCCAAATTCTGAGTCTCGGCACGTATTCGCAGCTTGAAATTGCGACTTTTTTATACCAACATATGCCATGTACTGAAAGCGGCGTTTGGTCACATTTGTCCCAAACCTCCCTGCAGTTTTCAAAGTATCCCAAACATCCCAATTTCGAGGCCCGAGTCATATTTTGGAGCCAAATACTGGCTCTCTGCACGTATTCGCAGTTTGAAATTACCACTTTTTATACCCAACATATGCAAAGTCCTGAAAGTGGCAGTGAGTCACATTTTGCACAAACTCCCCTGCTATTTTCAAAATATCCCAAATATCCCAATTTCGAGGCATGAGCCATATTATGGAGCCAAATTCTGGCTCTTTGCATGTATTCGCAGTTTGAAATTACGACTTTTTTATACCAACATATGCCAAGTACTGTAAGCGGCGTTTGGTCACATTTGTCCCAAACCTCTCTGCAGTTTTCAAAATATCCCAAACATCTCAATTTCGAGGCCTGAGCCATAATTTGGAGCCAAATTCTGGCTCTATGCATGTATTCGCAGTTTGATATTACGAATTTTTATACCCAACATATGACAAGTCCTGAAAGCGGTAGTGAGTCACGTTTTGCACAAACTCCCCTGCAGTTTTTGAAATATCCCAAACTTCCTAATTTCGAGGCCTGAGCCATATTATGGAGCCAAATTCTGACTCTCGGCACGTATTCGCAGTTTGAAATTGCGACTTTTTTATACCCAACATATGTCAAGTATTGAAAGCGGGGTTTGGTCATATTTGTCAGAAACTCCCCTGCAGTTTTCAAAATATACCAAACTTCCCAATTTCGAGGCCTGAGTCATATTTTGGACCCAAATTCTGGCTCTCTGCACGTATTCGCAGTTTGAAATTGCGACTTTTTTTTACCCAACATATGCCAAGTAATGAAAGCGGCAGTGAGTCACATTTTGCCCAAACTCCCCTCCAGTTTTCAAAATAACGCAAATATCCCAATTTCGAGGCCTGAGCCATATTTTGGAGCCAAATTCTGCCTCTTTGCACGTATTCGCAGTTTGATATTACGACTTTTTATACCCAACATATGCCAAGTACTGAAAGCCGCGTTTGGTCATATTTGTCCCAAACTCCTCTGCAGTTTTCAAAATATCCCAAACTTCCCAATTTCGAGGCCTGAGTCATATTTTGGACCCAAATTCTGGCTCTCTGCACGTATTCGCAGTTTGAAATTACATCTTTTTATACCCAACATATGCCAAGTCCTGAAAGCAGCAGTGAGTCACATTTTGCTCAAACTCCCCTCCAGTTTTCAAAATATCCCATTTATCCCAATTTAGAGACCAGAGCCATTTTTTGGAGCCAAATTCTGGCTCTATGTACGTATTCGCAGTTTGATATTACGACTTTTTATACCCAACATATGCTAAGTCCTGAAAGCGGCAGTGAGTCACATTTTACACAAACTCCCCTGCAGTTTTCGAAATATGCCAAATATCTCAATTTCAAGGCCTGAGCCATATTATGGAGCCAAATTCTGGCTCTCTGCACGTATTCGCAGTTTGAAATTGCGACTTTTTTATACCAACATATGCCAAGTACTGAAAGCGGTGTTTGGTCACATTTGTCCCAACCCTCCCTGCAGTTTAAAATATCCCAAACATCCCAATTTCGAGGCCTGAGCCATAATTTGGAGCCAAATTCTGGCTCTATGCACGTATTCGCAGTTTGATATTACGAATTTTTATACCCAACATATGCCAAGTCCGTAAAGCAGCAGTGAGTCACATTTTGCACAAACTCACCTGCAGTTTTCAAAATATCTCAAACTTCCTAATTTCGAGGCCTGAGCCATATTATGGAGCCAAATTCTTAGTCTCGGCACGTATTCGCAGCTTGAAATTGCGACTTTTTTATACCAACATATGCCATGTACTGAAAGCGGCGTTTGGTCACATTTGTCCCAAACCTCTCTGCAGTTTTCAAAGTATCCCAAACATCCCAATTTCGAGGCCCGAGACATATTTTGGAGCCAAATTCTGGCTCTCTGCACGTATTCGCAGTTTGAAATTACCACTTTTTATACCCAACATATGCCAAGTCCTGAAAGTGGCAGTGAGTCACATTTTGCACAAACTCCCCTGCTATTTTCAAAATATCCCAAATATCCCAATTTCGAGGCATGAGCCATATTATGGAGCCAAATTCTGGCTCTTTGCATGTATTCGCAGTTTGAAATTACGGCTTTTTTATACCAACATATGCCAAGTACTGTAAGCGGCGTTTGGTCACATTTGTCCCAAACCTCTCTGCAGTTTTCAAAATATCCCAAACATCTCAATTTCGAGGCCTGAGCCATAATTTGGAGCCAAATTCTGGCTCTATGCACGTATTCGCAGTTTGATATTACGAATTTTTATACCCAACATATGACAAGTCCTGAAAGCGGCAGTGAGTCACATTTTGCACAAACTCCCCTCCAGTTTTTGAAATATCCCAAACTTCCTAATTTCGAGGCCTGAGCCATATTATGGAGCCAAATTCTGACTCTCGGCACGTATTCACAGCTTGAAATTGCGACTTTTTTATACCCAACATATGCCAAGTCCTGAAAGCGGCAGTGAGTCACATTTTGCACAAACTCCCCTCCAGTTTTCAAAATATCCCATATATCCCAATTTCGAGGCCTGAGCCATTTTTGGAGCCAAATTCTGGCTCTCTGCACGTATTCGCAGTTTGAAATTGCGACTTTTTATATCCAACATATGCTAAGTCCTGAAAGCGGCAGTGAGTCACATTTTGCACAAACTCCCCTGTAGTTTTCGAAATATCCCAAATATCCCAATTTTGAGGCCTGAGCCATATTTTGGAGTCAAATTCTGGCTCTCTGCACGTATTCGCAGTTTGAAATTGCGACTTTTTTATACCCAACATATGCCAAGTACTGAAAGCAGCGTTTGGCCACATTTGTCCCAAACCTCCCTGCAGTTTTCAAAATATCCCAAATATCCCAACTTCGAGGCCTGAGCCATATTTTGGAGCCAAATTCATGCTCTCTGCACGTATTCGCAGTTTTATATTACGACTTTTTATACCCAACATATGCCAAGTCCGTAAAGCAGCAGTGAGTCACATTTTGCACAAACTCCCCTGCAGTTTTCAAAATATCTCAAACTTCCTAATTTCGAGGCCTGAGCCATATTATGGAGCCAAATTCTGAGTCTCGGCACGTATTCGCAGTTTGAAATTGCGACTTTTTTATACCCAACATATGCCATGTACTGAAAGCGGCGTTTGGTCACATTTGTCCCAAACCTCCCTGCAGTTTTCAAAGTATCCCAAACATCCCAATTTCGAGGCCCGAGTCATATTTTGGAGCCAAATTCTGGCTCTCTGCACGTATTCGCAGTTTGAAATTACGACTTTTTTATATTCAACATATGCCAAGTACTGCAAGCGGCGTTTGGTCACATTTGTCCCAAACATCCCTGCAGTTTTTAAAATATCCCAAATATCCCAATTTCGAGGCCTGAGCCATATTTTGGAGCCAAATTCTGGCTCTCTGCACGTATTCGCAGTTCGAAATTACGTCTTTTTATTCCCAACATATGCCAAGTACTGAAAGCGGTGTTTGGACACATTTGTCCCAAACCTCCCCGCAGTTTTCAAAATATGCCAAATATCCCAATTTCGAGGCCTGAGCCATATTTTGGAGCCAAATTCTGGATCTCTGCACGTATTCGCAGTTTGAAATTACGACTTTTTTATAACCAACATATGCGAAGTACTGAAAGCGGCGTTTGGTCACATTTGTCCCATACCTTCCTGCAGTTTTCAAAATATCCCAAACATCCCAATATCCAGGCCTGAGCCTTATTTTGGAGCCGAATTCTGGCTCTCTGCACGTATTCGCAGTTTGATATCACGAATTTTATACCCAACATATGCCAAGTACTGAAAGCGGCAGTAAGTCACATTTTGCACAGACTCCTCTCCAGTTTTCAAAATATCCTAAATATCCCAATTTCGAGGCCTGAGCCATATTTTGGAGCCAAATTCTGGATCTCTGCACGTATTCGCAGTTTGAAATTGCGACTTTTTTATACCCAACATATGCCAAGTAATGAAAGCGGCAGTGAGTCACATTTAGCCCAAACTCCCCTCCAGTTTTCAAAATATCGCAAATATCCCAATTTCGAGGCCTGAGCCATATTTTGGACCCAAATTCTGGCTCTCTGCACGTATTCGCAGTTTGAAATTACATCTTTTTATACCCAACATATGCCAAGTACTGAAAGCGGCGTTTGGACACATTTGTCCCAAGCATCCCTGCAGTTTTCAAAATATCCCAAATATCCCAATTTCGAGGCCTGAGCCATATTTTGGAGCCAAATTCTGGCTCTCTGCACGTATTCGCAGTCCGAAATTACGTCTTTTTATACCCAACATATGCCAAGTACTGAAAGCGGCGTTTGGTCACATTTGTCCCAAACCTCCCTGCAGTTTTCAAAATATCCCAAACTTCCCAATTTCGAGGCCTGAGTCATATTTTGGACCCAAATTCTGGCTCTCTGCACGTATTCGCAGTTTGAAATTACATCTTTTTATACCCAACATATGCCAAGTCCTGAAAGCGGCAGTGAGTCACATTTTGCACAAACTTCCCTGCAGTTTTCAAAATATGCCAAATAACCCAATTTCGAGGCCTGAGCCATATTTTGGAGCCAAATTCTGGCTCTCTGCACGTCTTCGCAGTTTGAAATTACCACGTTTTATACCCAACATATGCCAAGTCCTGAAAGTGGCAGTGAGTCACATTTTGCACAAACTTCCCTGCAGTTTTCAAAATATCCCAAAATATCCCAATTTCGAGGCCTGAGGCATATTATGGAGCCAAATTCTGGCTCTTTGCACGTATTCGCAGTTTGAAATTGCGACTGTTTTATACCCAACATATGCCAAGTCCTGAAAGCGGCGTTTGGTCACATTTGTCCCAAACCTCCCTGCAGTTTTCAAAATATTCCAAACATCCCAATTTCGAGGCCTGAGCCAAATTCTGGCTCTATGCACGTATTTCCAGTTTGATATTACGAATTTTTATACCCAACATATGCCAAGTCCTGAAAGCGGCAGTGAGTCACATTTTGCACAAACTCCCCTGTAGTTTTCGAAATATCCCAAATATCCCAATTTCGAGGCCTGAGCCATATTTTGGAGTCAAATTCTGGCTCTCTGCACGTATTCGCAGTTCGAAATTGCGACTTTTTTATACCCAACATATGCCAAGTACTGAAAGCAGCGTTTGGCCACATTTGTCCCAAACCTCCCTGCAGTTTTCAAAATATCCCAAATATCCCAACTTCGAGGCCTGAGCCATATTTTGGAGCCAAATTCTTGCTCTCTGCACGTATTCGCAGTTTGATACTACGACTTTTTATTCCCAACATATGCCAAGTCCGTAAAGCGGCAGTGAGTCACATTTTGCACAAACTCCCCTGCAGTTTTCAAAATATCCCAAACTTCCTAATTTCGAGGCCTGAGCCATATTATGGAGCCAAATTCTGAGTCTCGGCACGTATTCGCAGCTTGAAATTGCGACTTTTTTATACCAACATATGCCATGTACTGAAAGCGGCGTTTGGTCACATTTGTCCCAAACCTCCCTGCAGTTTTCAAAGTATCCCAAACATCCCAATTTCGAGGCCTGAACCATAATTTGGAGCCAAATTCTGGCTCTCTGCACGTATTCGCAGTTTGAAATTGCGACTTTTTTATACCCAACATATGTCAAGTACTGAAAGTGGGGTTTGGTCACATTTGTCCCAAACTCCCCTCCAGTTTTCAAAATATCCCAAACATCCCAATTTCGAGGCCTGAACCATAATTTGGAGCCAAATTCTGGCTCTCTGCACGTATTCGCAGTTTGATATTACGAATTTTTATACCCAACATATGCCAAGTCCTGAAAGCGGCAGTGAGTCACATTTTGCACAAACTCCCCTGCAGTTTTCGAAATATCCCAAATATCCCAATTTCGAGGCCTGAGCCATATTTTGGACCCAAATTCTGGCTCTCTGCACGTATTCGCAGTTTGAAATTACGACTTTTTTATAACCAACATATGCGAAGTACTGAAAGCGGCGTTTGATCACATTTGTCCCAAACCTTCCTGCAGTTTTCAAAATATCCCAAACATCCCAATATCGAGGCCTGAGCCTTATTTTGGAGCCAAATTCTGGCTCTCTGCACGTATTCGCAGTTTGATATTACGAATTTTATACCCAACATATGCCAAGTACTGAAAGCGGCAGTAAGTCACATTTTGCACAGACTCCCCTCCAGTTTTCAAAATATCCCATATATCCCAATTTCGAGGCCAGAGCCATTTTTGAAGCCAAATTCTGGCTCTATGTACGTATTCGCAGTTTGATATTACGACTTTTTATATCCAACATATGCCAAGTCCGTAAAGCGGCAGTGAGTCACATTTTGCACAAACTCCCCTGCAGTTTTCAAAATATCCCAAACTTCTCAATTTCGAGGCCTGAGTCATATTTTGGAGCCAAATTCTGGCTCTCTGCATGTATTCGCAGTTCGAAACTACGTCTTTTTATACACAACATATGCCAAGTACTGAAAGCGGCGTTTGGTCACATTGTCCCAAACCTCCCCGCAGTTTTCAAAATATCCCAAATATCCCAATTTTGAGGCCTGAGCCATATTTTGGAGCCAAATTCTGGCTCTATGCACGTATTCGCAGTTTGAAATTATGACTTTTTATACCCAACATATGCCAAGTCTTAAAGCGGCGTTTGGTCACATTTGTCCCAAACCTTCCTCCAGTTTTCAAAATATCCCAAACATCCCAATTTCAAGGCCTGAGCCATATTTTGGAACCAAATTCTGGCTCTATGCACGTATTCGCCGTTTGATATTACGACGTTTTATACCCAACATATGCCAAGTACTGAAAGCGGCAGTGAGTCACATTTTGCACAAACTCCCCTGCAGTTTTCGAAATATCCCAAATATCCCAATTTCGAGGCCTGAGCCATATTTTGGAGCCAAATTCTGGCTCTCTGCACGTATTCGCAGTTTGAAATTGCGACTTTTTTATACCCAACATATGCCAAGTACTGAAAGCGACGTTTGGTCACATTTGTCCCAAACCTTCCTGCAGTTTTCAAAATATCCCAAATATCCCAATTACGAGGCCTGAGCCATATTTTGGAGCCAAATTCTGGCTCTCTGCACGTCTTCGCAGTTTGATATTACGACTTTTTATAACCAACATATGCCAAGTACTGGACGCAGCAGTGAGTCACATTTTGCACAAACTCCCCTGCATTTTTTAAAATATCCCAATTACGAGACCTGAGCCATATTTTGGAGCCAAATTCTGGCTCTCTGCACGTATTCGCAGTTTGAAATTGCGACTTTTTTATACCAACATATGCCATGTACTGAAAGCAGCGTTTGGTCACATTTGTCCCAAACCTCCCTGCAGTTTTCAAAATATCCCAAACATCCCAATTTCGAGGCCTGAGCCATAATTTTGAGCCAAATTCTGGCTCTATGCACGTATTCGCAGTTTGATATTACGAATTTTTATACCCAACATATGCCAAGTCCTGAAAGCGGCAGTGAGTCACATTTTGCACAAACTCCCCTGCAGTTCTAGAAATATCCTAAATATCCCAATTTCGAGGCCTGAGCCATATTTTGGAGCCAAATTCTGGCTCTCTGCACGTATTCGCAGTTTGAAATTACATCTTTTTATACCCAACATATGCCAAGTACTGAAAGCGGCGTTTGGTAACATTTGTCCCAAACATCCCTGCAGTTTTCAAAATATCCCAAATATCCCAATTTCGAGGCCTGAGCCATATTTTGGAGCTAAATTCTGGCTCTCTGCACGTATTCGCAGTTCGAAATTACGTCTTTTTATACCCAACATATGCCAAGTACTGAAAGCGGCGTTTGGTCACATTTGTCCCAAACCTCCCCGCAGTTTTCAAAATATCCCAATTTCGAGGCATGAGCCATATTTTGGAGCCAATTTCTGGCTCTCTGCATGTATTCGCAGTTTGATATTACGACTTTTTATACCCAACGTATGCCAAGTACTGAAAGCAGCAGTGAGCCACATTTTGAACAAACTCCCCTGCAGTTTTCAAAATATCCCAAACATCCCAATTTCGAGGCCTGAGCCATATTTTGGAGCCAAATTCTGGCTCTATGCACGTATTCGCAGTTTGAAATTGCGACTTTTTTATACCCTACATATGCCAAGTACTGAAAGCGACGTTTGGTCACATTTATAATACATAAAGAGATTTTACATACGTAAAATGTATGAGGTACATAAGAGAGGTACATACATAAAGAGATTTTACAAAGTTTGTTGGCTTTATAGATAGAGCTAGTACATACAATGCCTAAAGCCACTATTACGCAAAGCGTTTCGGGCAGGAAAAACATTAATGACTAAAGCTTAAAACTAATGGGTAAAAAGAAATGATGTGATGAGTACATATAAAAAATAGAGGTAAAAGAGGGGGGAACATTGTTGAAAAAGCAGCACAAATACAATTACAAATTATTGCAGAAAATTACATTCAAACAGCGTTGATTTGAAAAACAAAAAAAACAAAAAACATACATGGGTTGACAACAGAGGGGTAAGGTGGGTTACATGGAATTTATTAGGTACAGCTTCGTTTTTAACTTAAACTGGTTGAGAAGGTCTTTAAACATGGTCTTTAACATGGTTGGGAAGGTCATTCCACATTCTGGGCCCCTTGATTTGTAGAGCATTTCTGGTTTGATTTAGTCGTACTCTAGGAATATCAAAACTGTATTTATTTCTGGTGTGGTGCTCATGGGTTCTGTTACAACCTTCTATGAAGCTTTTGAGATCAGGATTGGCATTATAGTTTAACGTTTTATATATGTATAATACACATGAGAGAATGTGCAGTGACTTAATGTCTAACATATTCAGAGATTTGAGTAGGGGTACCGAGTGATGTCTGGGGCCAGAATTGGATATTGTCCTAATAGCAGCTTTGTGTTGAGTAATTAGAGGACGTAAGTGATTTTGGGTAGTAGAGCCCCAAGCACAAATACCATAGTTGAGATATGGATAGATAAGGGAGTAATAGAGAGTCACCAGGGCAGGGCGTGGTACATAATATCTGATCTTAGAAAGAATGCCCACAGTTTTTGAAACTTTTTTTGATATGTTTAGAATGTGTCCCTGGAAATTCAGCTTGTGGTCAATGAGAATGCCAAGGAATTTGCCATCTAATTTGTTACAAATTTGGGTATTGTTTATTTTGAGATTTATTTGATTAGAGGATTTATTGCTAAACAGAATATAGAAAGTTTTGTCAATGTTAAGGGTGAGTTTGTTGGCAGTTAGCCACAGATGGACTTTATTAAGCTCAGTATTTACTGTGGCATTTAGAGCAAGGGGATCAGGACTGGAGTAAATGAAGGTTGTGTCATCAGCAAATAGAATTGGTTAGAGGTGTTGGGAGGCATTTGGAAGGTAATTAATGTAGATGAGAAAGAGGAGAGTGCCAAGTATGCTGCCCTGGGGAACACCAATGTTGATGGGTAGTGTGGGAGAAATTGTATTATTCACAGAAACACATTGGAGCCTGTCAGTAAGGTAGGATTTGAGGTATTGTAGGGAGTGTCCTCTGACACCATAATGATGTAATTTAAGAAGAAGGTTTTGGTGGTTGACAGTATCGAAAGCTTTACGCAGGTCCACAAATAACCCAACAGGGAACTCATTTTGATCAAGAGCTGTATGAATCGAGTTAAGCATACTAATAAGTGCATCGTTAGTGCTTTTTTTGGGCCTGAAGCCATATTGGCAAGGGCTAAGTATATTGAGTTTGGCTAGATATGAGTAAAGCTGCTTATAGATTAGTTTTTCAAAAATTTTTGACAAGTTTCGCAGGATTGATATAGGTCTGTAGTTGTTAACATCTGTGAGATCACCACATTTGTGGACAGGCGTTACTCTCGCTTTTTTTAGAATATCTGGAAAGGTTTGGAGTTCAAGTGACTTGTTGAAGAGCAAAGCAATAGCAGGGGATAAAGATCTGGAGGCTTTTTTGTAGATTAAAGTTGGTATCTCCTCAAGGGCACCAGACTTGGTTTTAAGGGAAAGGATTATCTCATTGACGTCAGTGGAATTAATAGGCTTTAGGTACAGAGACTGTGGATAGTTACCTGTAAGATAGTCCTTAATGTCAGTACTGGAAGATGGAATATCATTAGCAAGGGATGAACCAATGGAAGAGAAGAACCTATTGAACTCAATAGCAGAATCAGAGGCTGAAAGCTGACCATCGTTATTAGACAGGAGTGTTGGTTTGTTATTTATAGACTTCTTTGATCCCAATATTTGTGAAATTGTTCTCCAAGTTTGTTTAATGTTGCTCTTTATTTGGGTAAATTTATCTTCGTAGTATTTCGTTTTGGCTCGTCTAATTATCTTAGATAGCAATAATGAGTAATTCTTTGAGAATTCTTTGGAGACAATTCCTAACCTATACTTCTTCTCAAGGTCATGTTTTTTATTAATAGATTTAAGTATTCCCGTTGTAAGCCAGGGATTGTTAAGCCTTTTGGTTGTGACTTGTTTTGTAAGCATAGGACAGTGGGTATTATAAAGGCTAAGAGTTTTTTGAAGAAAAGATTGAACTGCTAGGTTGATGTCCTCTATGTATCCTAACTCGGACTCCCAGTTGACATTATCAGTAGCAGTTATAAAATTGTCTATAGCAGTTTCATTGTGTAGTCTAAAACGTATCTCTCTTGACTCAAGAGGTGGTTTGCTAATGTTAGTTAAGAGAAATGTGGGGTAATGGTCTGTAGTGCTATCGGTGATTATACCTGAAGTAAGCGGAGAGGTTATGTTTGTCCAGATGTGATCTAGAGTCGTGGCAGTGCTATCAGTGATTCTAGTAGGTCTAGTGATTAAGGGTATGAGGAAGCAGGAGTTCATACAGTTGAGGAAGCTAACAGCAGTAGGGTGTTCTGGCTCGCAGAGGTCAATATTAAAGTCCCCTGCAATAATTAGGTGGTTTTTGTTCAGTCTGTTATCAAGTATTAGATTTCTAAGGTTTGAGTTGAATTCGGACACATCAGTGTTAGGAATTCTATAAACTGCACCCACAGACAGGACAGACTCGGCACCCTTGACTCTGAAGCTGGCGAAGATATACTCCCCATAGCAGTCTCTAGTTCTAATTTCTTTTAAGCATGTTAGTTCATGGTGGTAGTAAAGAGCAGTGCCACCACCTCTCTGAAGTTGACGACAGTTGTGAATTGCTGAGTAGTTAGGCATGTTAAAGAGTTGAGTAGTATCCTCTTTCAACCATGTTTCAGTAAGTATAATAAAAGAGAATTTGTTGTCAATAGCTTCAATCAAGGCACTAACATCATCGAAGTGTTTACCTAGGGATCTAACATTCAAATTGATTACAGAGATATTGTGATTATGAGTTAATACATTGTTTACATCATGTGCTGCAAAATATCTGCAATTTAGATCATTAAAGTGATTATTGTCATAGATAGTGGATAAGAGGTTAAGTTCTGGGTCTATACTTGACTGCATTAACAAAAGCTGATTGCAGGAAAAACAAGGAAAGAAAGGCAGATTATAAGGTAGAAATAAGCTATAAAATAGGGAAAAAAAATGTACACAATACTGTGCAAAACAAACACAAAAGGGGCTTACAGGGGTACAATGGAGTAAGGGAGTATGGCTAGGCTAGGCAACCTAGGTAATAAATGAGATTAAAGAAAAAACATATAAACATGGACTATACAAAACACAAGATATAGACATACAAAACAAAAATATAAACAAGACTAAGCAATACAAAAACAAATTGAGCAAAAATGAAAAATGAGGTAGATTGCTTACAGGTACTCTCAGGTACACTGTAAGTAACAATAGATAGATAATATATATCAATATAGATAAGAATGTCACGATACAATAAGATGAGCAGTTACAGGAACAGATGAAAACAAATCTGCTGTAAAATAGAAAGTAATTATAGCAAAACACAACAATATAATAATATAACAATACAATAAGAGCTTACAAAGTATTGAGTCTGCTAAATTAGAGAATAATTATGGCAAGACACAACAATAAATGCAAGTAAACAAAAGAATTGAAACAATTAGAGGTAGAATTAAGGTCACTAGATAGCCATGGAGGATACACAAGTTTGGTGGAGAGAACAAAAAATCAGTAGAGACTGTCAAGATGAATGTATAAAAAAATTTGACAAATGATAATTGTAAAGTAAAATAATCTTAAAGATAAAATTTTTTATTAAGCTTAGTTTTAAGTTATAATTAGTATGAATTTAATTAAAAGAACAAAAATGAGATCAATAATTGATTTCAATAAATGATATAGATCAATACAAATAAATTTAAAATATAATTGGAATAGGGTAAGATTAGATTTAAGAGTAAAATTTTACAATGAAACTGAGGTAGATGCTTGCATAAGTGCATGGAGACTTGATGGATTATTTAGGAAATTATATGAATGAGAGAACATTAGGTAAAAGGTAAGGCAGAGACAGCACCTTAGACAAAGTTAGATTAAGTTAGGTTAGGCTCAGGCACTGAAAGAGTTATTTTAAGTACTGGCATTGGTCGGGTTCAGGTTTTCAGATATACCACAATCACTTAAGAAGGCCAGGAGTTGTTGGTCACATTTTATTTCATATCTTTTTCCTGTAATTTCCTTCTTCGCAAAAATCGTACCATTCCTAGTGTAGCACTGCTTGATAACACCAGGGTTTTGTTTGCGAATTTGGCGCAGCCTGTAGAGGAGGGATCCACGCTGCTTTGTAAGACACTCATTTATATAGAGGTTGGTTTTTTGCTTAGCAGCTGATTGTATGAGGTCAGACTTCACAGAGGGATTTGCAAGTTTGATGAGCATTCTCCTAATGGTACGGGGATTGTTTTTATCTAACCTAATAGCCGATTTGATTTGAACATTGACACTGATCTTTGAATTAATTAGGGTGTTGGCCATGTTACAGCAATCCTCACCTTGTTGTTCATCAGGTAGATCAGTAGAGCTAATTATCAGGGAGTCATGAAGTTGTTGTTGCTCTTGGTCATCTTCGGAAGCCGCCTGGTGAATCTGAAGGAGATTGATCTGTTTTTCCAGCTTTTGAAGGAGGTCACTTTGAGCTGAGAGGGTTTCTTCGGCCTGAATCTTACGTATTTGTTCCATTGCACCATTTGCAACAGTTTGTATGTTGTGAATTTCTTGGTTGTTGTTCGTCGACGATTCAAGGAGGCGGTCTATGGTGTTGTTGTCGGGTGACTGTGGCTTGGAGGGCCGAAATAGCTTCTGATTGCATTTTCACAAGGTTGTGCAGTTTCTGGAGCCATGGATTACTTCGGAGAGGTTTGAAGTTTGGACAGGGAGCCATAGATTGAGTGAATTCTACAGCTAGAGATTCGAGTGAGTGAGTTGAAGGGGGGGAGTGAGGAGGGGGAGCGGATGCTGTGTTTACCAACATCGGCGGGGATTGCAACGTTGCCAGTGTTTCATTCAGAACTCTAGGAGTAATGGAACCAGAGCGAGAGGCACCCCTACCTTGCTTGGTGTTATGTTTGGGCATGTTTTCGACGAATAGATTCTTGGTAGCGTTTCTAAAGGTAGATACTTGGTGAATTATAGTAGGGATGCCTAGCGTATAGGGAACACATCGCTGAAGGGTCGTAGAAAGGCAGGCGAAAATTGGTTAATGTTGGTTGATTACTGTTGAGGTTCACTGTGAGTTATGGCATATTAAGTCTCCATGCACTTAACTCGTGCTAGGCAGACCCAAATTTGACCCAAACCTCCCTGCAGTTTTTAAAATATCCCAAATATCCCAATTACGAGGCCTGAGCCATATTTTGGAGCCAAATTCTGGCTCTCTGCACGTATTCGCAGTTTGATATTACGACTTTTTATACCCAACATATGCCAAGTACTGGACGCAGCAGTGAGTCACATTTTGCACAAACTCCCCTGCAGTTTCCGAAATATCCCAAATATCCCAATTTCGAGGCCTGAGCCATATTATGGAGCCAAATTCTGGCTCTCTGCACGTATTCGCAGTTTGAAATTGCGACTTTTTATACCAACATATGCCAAGTATTCACATCAATCGCCAAGTACTCGGCGATTGATGTGAATAGTTTTTTATTTGGTGTTGATAGTCCTTATGCTTTGGCGGCATTTTCTAGGTATGTTCTTATAGACAATTTTATTGCGAACACAGTGATACCAAAGTTAAATACGTGCGCCTTCAATTATTGTCAGGACAGTCAAAAGAGAGTTCACTTTTTCGGTCTTACCGCGTAGGCGCCCGAACCGCCAGAAGCACATAGGGTATGATTTTTTTTGAATGCCAAGAGCGCGAAATTGTTTTAAAAACTGCAGGGGGGGTTTGGGCAAAATGTGTCCCACCGCCGCTTTCAGTAATTCATTATCACCACACCAGAAATAAATATCTCTTTGATATCCCCAGAGTTAAACTTAATCTGTGTAAACACTCTATGCAAATAAAGGGACCCAGTTTATGGAACTCACTCCCTACTGAATTGAAAAGCTGTCCAACTTTTACATCATTCAAAATCAATACTAAAAAGTACCTAATTTCATCTTCATAGTTTTTCACTTTTTGCCTTAAAATTGCACTGTATTAATTGCTACCCAATCTCCCAATCTTTATGTACCCAATCTGAACATCTTTACCGTTGTGATCATTGCTGTCTTATATGTGCTGTCAATCTGCTGTATGGTGTCTATTAACCTTGTTTAAATTACTAATCAAGCTGTCAATGTAATCAATCAGAGCTTTAATATAACAATATGCTTTAATATACCTACTTATCTCTCTCATCTCATTTTTCTCTTGTAATGTGTCTTTATCATTTATGAATTCTGATTGAAATTACCTACTTAAAATTATCTGCTAGATTAAGGACCTGCCCGAAACGCTGCGCGTACTAGTGGCTTTACAAGAATGTAAATACTGTACTATCCAATGTATTCTCACAAACCCAATGTACCTTCTTGTATATATATAAATAAATAAATAAATAAATAAATAAATAAATAAATAAATAAATAAATAAATAAATAAATAAATAAATTGGCATTTTTCGGTATAAAAAGCTGGAATTTCAAACTGCGAATACGTGCAGAGAGCCAGAATTTGGCTCCAAAATATGGCTCAGGTATCGGATTTGGGATGTTTGGGATATTTTGAAAACTGCATGGGGGTTTGGGCAAAATGTGACCCACCGCCGCTTGCAGTAATTATCAGATTTTCGGTATAAAAAGCCGGAATTTCAAACTGCGAATACGTGCAGAAAGCCAGATTTTGGCTCTAAAATATGGCTCAGGTATCGGATTTGGGATGTTTGGGATATTTTGAAAATTGCAGGGGGGTTTGGGCAAAATGTGACCCACCGCCGCTTTCATTAATTGACATATTTTCGGTATAAAAAGTAGGAATTTCAAACTGCGAATACGTGCAGAGAGGCAGAATTTGGCTCTAAAATATGGCTCAGGTATCGGATTTGGGATGTTTGGGATATTTTGAAAACTGCAGGGGGGTTTGGGCAAAATGTGACCCACCGCCGCTCTCAGTAATTGGTTTATTTTCAGTATAAAAAGTCTGAATTTCAAACTGCGAATACGTGCAGAGAGCCAGAATTTAGCTCCAAAATATGGCTCAGGTATCGGATTTGGGATGTTTGGGTTATTCTAAAAACTGCAGGTGGGTTTGGGCAAAATGTGACCCACCGCCGCTTTTAGTAATTGGCATATTTTCGGTATAAAAAGCCGGAATTTCAAACTGCGAATACGTGCAGAGAGCCAGAATTTGGCTCTAAAATATGGCTCAGGTATCGGATATGGGATGTTTGGGATATTTTGAAAACTGCAGGGGGGTTTGGTCAAAATGTGACCCATCACCGCTTTCAGTAATTGGTATATTTTCAGTATATAAATCGGAATTTCAAACTGCGAATACGTGCAGAGAGCCAGAATTTGGCTCCAAAATATGGCTCAGGTTTCGGATTTGGGATGTTTGGGATATTTTAAAAACTGCAGGGGAGTTTGGGCAAAATGTGACCCACCGCCGCTCTCAGTAATTGGCATATTTTCGGTTTAAAAAGCCGGAATTTCAAACGGCGAATACGTGCAGAGAGCCAGAATTTGGCTCTAAAATATGACTCAGGTATCGGATTTGGGATGTTTGGGATATTTTGAAAACTGCAGGGGGGTTTGGGCAAAATATGACCCACCGCCGCTTTCAGTAATTGGCATATTTTCGGTATAAAAAGTTGGAATTTCAAACTGTGAATACGTGCAGAGAGCCAGAATTTGGCTCCAAAATATGGCTCAGGTATCGGATTTTGGATGTTTGGGATATTTTGAATACTGCTGGGGGGTTTGGGCAAAATGTGACCCACCGCCGCTTTCAGTAATTGGTATATTTTCAGTATGAAAAGTAGGAATTTCAAACTGCGAATACGTGCAGAGAGCCAGAATTTGGCTCCAAAATATGGCTCAGGTATCGAATTTGGGATGTTTGGGATATTTTAAAAACTGCAGGGGGGTTTGGGCAAAATGTGACCCACCGCCGCTTTCAGTAATTGGCATATTTTCGGTATAAAAAGTCAGAATTTCAAACTGCGAATACGTGCAGAGAGCCAGAATTTGGCTCCAAAATATTGCTCAGGTATTGGATTTTGGATGTTTGAGATATTTTGAAAACTGCATGGGGGTTTGGGCAAAATGTTACCCACTGCCGCTTTCATTAATTGGCATATTTTCGGTATAAAAAGTAGGAAATTCAAATTGCGAATACGTGCAGAGAGCCAGAATTTGGCTCTAAAATATGGCTCAGGTATCGGATTTGGGATGTTTGGGATATTTTGAAAACTGCAGGGGTTTTTGGGCAAAATGTGACCCACCGCCGCTTTAAGTAATTGGCAAATTTTCGGTATAAAAAGTAGGAATTTCAAACTGCGAATACATGCAGAGAGCCAGAATTTGGCTCCAAAATGTGGCTCAGGTATCGGATTTGGGATGTTTGGGATAATTTAAAAACTGCAGGGGGGGTTTGGGCAAAATGTGACCCACCGCCGCTTTCAGTAATTATCATATTTTCGGTATAAAAAGCCGGAATTTCAAACTGCGAATACGTGCAGAGAGCCAGAATTTGGCTCTAAAATATGGCTCAGGTATCGGATTTGGGATGTTTGGGATATTTTGAAAACTGCATGGGGGTTTGGGCAAAATGTGACCCACTGCCGCTTTCATTAATTGGCATATTTTCGGTATAAAAAGTAGGAAATTCAAATTGCGAATACGTGCAGAGAGCCAGAATTTGGCTCTAAAATATGGCTCAGGTATCGGATTTGGGATGTTTGGGATATTTTGAAAACTGCATGGGGGTTTGGGCAAAATGTGACCCACTGCCGCTTTCATTAATTGGCATATTTTCGGTATAAAAAGTCTGAATTTCAAACTGCGAATACGTGCAGAGAGCCAGAATTTGGCTCCAAAATATGGCTCAGGTATCGGATTTGGGATGTTTGGGATATTTTGAAAACTGCAGGGGGGTTTGGGCAAAATGTGACCCACCACCACTTTCAGTTGTATAATATGTATATTATGTATAATATGTATAACATGTATAACAACGTGTGGTGTTATAATGTAATGATTTTGTTACAGTGTGAAGGTGGTTTGTTAGTGTGGTGGATGGTTATTGTGGGATAATGGATGGTGGTGTGTTAGTCTAATTGGTGGTGTAATGATTGATGATATGGGCAGGCAGGGCAGCAATTGGTGGTGATAATGATTGATGATGTGGGCAGGCAGGGCAGCCATTGGTGGTGATAATGATTGATGATGTGGGCAGGCAGGACAGCCATTGGTGGTGATAATGATTGATGATGTGGGCAGGCAGGGCAGCCATTGGTGGTGATAATGATTGATGATGTGGGCAGGCAGGGCAGCCATTGGTGGTAATAATGATTGAGGAGCCGGTCGGCCGAGCGGACAACACGCTGGACTTGTGATCCTGTGGTCCTGGGTTCAATCGCAGGTGCCGGCGAGAAACAATGGGCAGAGTTTCTTTCACCCTATGCCCCTGTTACCTAGCAGTAAAATAGGTACCTGGGTGTTAGTCAGCTGTCACGAGCTGCTTCCTGGGGGTGGAGGCCTGGTCGAAGACCGGGCCGCAGGGACACTAAAGCCCCGAAATCATCTCAAGATAACCTCAAGATGTGGGTTTTAGAGTGTAATGGGTGGTGATGTTGGTTTTAGAGTGTAATGGGTGGTGATATTGGTTTTAGAGTGTAATGGGTGGTGATGTTGGTTTTAGAGTGTAATGGGTGGTGATATTGGTTTTAGAGTGTAATGGGTGGTGATGTTGGTTTTAGAGTGTAATGGGTGGTGATATTGGTTTTAGAGTGTAATGGGTGGTGAAGTTGGTTTTAGAGTGTAATGGGTGGTGAAGTTGGTTTTAGAGTGTAATGGGTGGTGATGTTGGTTTTAGAGTGTAATGGGTGGTGATGTTGGTTAGAGTGTAATGGGTGGTGAAGTTGGTTTTAGAGTGTAATGGGTGGTGATATGTTGGTTTTAGAGTGTAATGGGTGGTGATGTTGGTTTTAGAGTGTAATGGGTGGTGATATTGGTTTTAGAGTGTAATGGGTGGTGATGTTGGTTAGAGTGTAATGGGTGGTGAAGTTGGTTTTAGAGTGTAATGGGTGGTGATGTTGGTTTTAGAGTGTAATGGGTGGTGATGTTGGTTAGAGTGTAATGGGTGGTGAAGTTGGTTTTAGAGTGTAATGGGTGGTGATATGTTGGTTTTAGAGTGTAATGGGTGGTGATATGTTGGTTTTAGAGTGTAATGGGTGGTGATGTTGGTAAGAGTGTAATGATAAAACTTCAATGCTATGTACCTCATAAACCAAATATACCTTCTTGTGTATATATATATATAAATAGATTAATAAAATAAATAAGTTACAGCATTGATAAGGATAAATAGCTTAGGATAATTAACATACTGTGATGGTTATAGTCAGATATAATGAGTGAAGGGCGAGTGGAAAAGTTCATTATTATTATTCAATTATTATGAGTGAATTATTAAATCATACATTTGATTTGATAATATATTATTATATTATTATTCTTAAGGGAGTGTTTGAGGGAGACGGTGTATAATGTTGTTGTGTTTCCCGCGTGAATGTGGCGGGAGCTGAAGCTGCCAGTGGATTCCCTCGACACTCCCTGGTGAGTCTCTCTCTCTTTTTCTCTCCCTAGTGAGTCTCTCTCCCTCTTTTCTCTCCCTAGTGAGTCTCTCTCCCTCTTTTCTCTCCCTAGTGAGTCTCTCTCCCTCTTTTCTCTCCCTAGTGAGTCTCTCTCCCTCTTTTCTCTCCCTAGTGAGTCTCTTTCTTTTCTCTCCCTTGTTACACAATTGGTCTTGATGAATTGCTCTTCATCTATCCTATTACCGAGTGTACACTTGGGGTCGTGACCTGTACCAGTGCCCAGTTGGGTACTCTGTGCCGGTCTGACACGGGTCAGTGCCTTTCTGGTACTGGCGTGACAATACCCAGTGATACCCCCTCGTGCCAGTCTGGGATTGTTCCCGGTCTGGTAATGCCCAGTCTACGCTGTGCCAGTCTGGGGGTTTGATTGGAAAGTATGGTGGGGGCTCCTGGTGGGGTACCGCATGCCACCCTAGGGTCATGCCTGAGCTGAGGCTGCCCACCGTGGCGTCCCCTCACCCCTCGACCACCGCAGCTCATCAGTGATGCTTTATGGCATCCATTAGAATATATTTATACAAAAAATATGTATACTTGCTCAAGCAGGTGAGTTTTAAAGTTGTGTAATATTTAATAATATTGTTTATTTAACAGGGGAAATATTTGTATAATATAAATGAGTACAGATACTGCAATTTTGTACACCAGCAATTCTTCACTGGTTATTTCAGCTCTTAATTATACAATTTAAAAGTTTAATGCTTTGTATTTTGCAGTTATTTTACAGTGGCACTAGGCCATACTTCAGAGACTCCAAACATGTCATGTGTTAGGTTCCACAAATGTGTATGTGAACCATCTGGTGAACTTTGGTTCACCAGATGGTTCATACTACTATTATCATGGTATTACATATGGTATTGCATATGGAATACTATATGGTATTGTAAGTGAAGAATTGTATTAAAATAAGTGAAGAATTATGTAGAAATACAGAATTGTATTTGTGCTGCTTTTTCAGCTATGTTTTCATTCCATGTTTTCATTTTACTCTTTATGCTCACTTAGTATTAAGCTTTAGTCATTAAAGTTTTTCATGCCCGAAACGCTTTGCGTAATAGTGGCTTTAGGCATTGTATGTACTAGCCCTATCTATAAATCCATCATTCTTTGTAAAATCTCTTGTATGTATGTACCTTACCTAAATAAACATTTGATTTAATGGGTGGTGATGTTGGTTTTAGGGTGTAATGGGTGGTGATGTTGGTTAGAGTGTAATGGGTGGTGATGTTGGTTTTAGAGTGTAATGGGTGGTGATGTTGGTTAGAGTGTAATGGGTGGTGATGTTGGTTTTAGAGTGTAATGGGTGGTGATGTGGGATTTACAGTGTAATGGGTGTTGATGGTTGAGTGATATGTGGTGCTAATGTGTTACAGGGAGGACCTGGAAAAATACAGGTTTGGAAACAAGATTGTTATTTTTTTAAACAAATTAGTACAAGGAAAAATAATAGACATAATATCACTTGATTGTTTCAAGCATAGGTTAGACCTTTATATATATAAATAAGGTTGGGTGGATATAGATATAGGCTGCCTCCTATTTTTACTCATTTATAAGCTGCAGTTTCCTTTATCCATACACCCAACCACATGGGTTGAACGGTAGAGCGACGGTCTCACTTTGTGCAGGTCGGCATTCAGCGGACAAGTTCTATATAGTCGTAATGATTTGGCACTGTCTCCTGATAGTTCCCTTCCCTTATTCCTATGCTGGTATGTTGGTGTGTGGTAGTGGTGTGTTAAGGTGTGATGGATGGTAGCTTCAGAGTGTGATGTGTTGCAGGCATGGCTCGGCCACCATCCTGACGGCCGACGATGGGGAAGGTGACCAACGCATCCGTCTCACTGGAGGGACGCCAGCTGCTGGAAGTGGACAAGCAGGAAGGTGTTCATGTCGGAGGCTCTCCGGAGTACCTGGGTGTGAGTGTCTTCAAGATCAAGGGCGACTACCGTGATGGTAAGGAGACCCGCTTCTCACCAGCCCACTGTGTCACCAGCAGTACTTTCTCCTCTAGTGTTGAATATCCAGGCTACGTAAGAATTACGGTAATAATTTAAATATCGGAATGCTTTAAAAGACAATAGCTTCACAAATTATATTATTTTGTTATGATGCTTTTGCAGTAAAGACCATATAACCCCAACCAGTAAAGACCATAACCCCAACCCACATACACTAAATGATGATGTTAATAATGAACTAAAAAAAGTCCACTTATGGATGTCAACCAACAAACTAACACTTAACATAGAAAAGACCTACTACATCCTATTTGGAAGCAAATCTACAAATGCAATCCAGCTTCAGATTGACAATGTAAACATTAGCAATAAAAATGATGGAAAGTTTCTTGGCATATTCCTAGACAAGAGACTCAACTTCAGTACCCACATACAACACATAACTAAGAAAGTCTCTAAAACAGTTGGTATACTCTCCAAAATCAGATATTATGTTCCTAACTCTGCTCTCATCTCTCTATATTATGCACTAATCTATCCCTATCTCAACTATGGTATCTGTGCATGGGGTTCAACCACTGCAAACCACCTCAAGTCCATCATCACCCAGCAAAAATCTGCTATCAGAATAATATCAAATTCTGCTTTCAGACAACACACAGCCCCCTTGTTTAACTCCCTAAACATGCTAAACATAATCTCACTCCACAAATTCTCTTGTGTCAACTACATTTACAAAACCCTGTTCTTAAATGCAAATCCTTGTCTGAAACTCTTCCTGGACAGATGTAATAGGACCCATTATCACCACACCAGAAATAAATATCTCTTTGATATCCCCAGAGTTAAACTTAATCTGTGTAAACACTATGCAAATAAAGGGACTCAGTTTATGGAACTCACTCCCTACTGAATTGAAAAGCTGTCCAACTTTTACATCATTCAAAATCAATACTAAAAAGTATCTAATTTCATCTTCATAGTTTTTCACTTTTTGCCTTAAAATTGCACTGTATTAATTGCTACCCAATCTCCCAATCTTTATGTTCCCAATTTGAACATCTTTACCATTGTGATCATTGCTGTTTTCTTATATTGTTTTCTTCATTGCTTGAAACAGTCTCCGTGGTGTAGTGGTAAGACACTCGCCTGGCGTTCCGCGAGCGCTTTGTCATGGGTTCGTATCCTGGCCGGGGAGGATTTACTAGGCGCAAATCCTTAACTGTAGCCTCTGTTTAACGCAACAGTAAAATGTGCACTTGGATGAAAAAACGATTCTTCGCGGGCGGGGATCGTATTCCAGGTACCTGCCCGAAACGCTACACGTACTAGTGGCTGTACAGGAATGTAACAACTCTTGTATATATCTCAAAAAAAAAAAAAAAAAAAAAAAAAAAAAAAAAAAATGTGCTGCCAATCTGCTGTATGGTGTTTATAAATCTTGTTTATCTGTATCTTTTGCTACCCAGTCTCCCAATCTTTATGTACCCAATCTGAACATCTTTACCATTGTGATCATTGCTGTCTTATATGTGCTGTCAATCTGCTGTATGGTGTCTATTAATCTTGTTTAAATTACTAATCAAGCTGTCAATGTATTCAATTAGAGCTTTAATATAACAATGTGCTTTAATATACTTATCTCTCTCATCTCATTTTTCTCTTGCAATGTATCTTTATCATTTATCAATTCTGATAGAAATTACCTACTTAAAATTATCTGCTAGATTAAGGACCTGCCCGAAACGCTGCGCGTACTAGTGGCTTTACAAGAATGTAAATACTGTACTATCCAATGTATTCTCACAAACCCAATGTACCTTCTTGTATATATAAATAAATAAATAAATAAATAAATAAATAAATAAATAAAAAGCGGCGTGTGTTAGATCGTGTGTTATAGGTAGACATCTTCAGAAGGATGGATTTACAATTCAGTGGTGTGGATAACAAGTGCCTTGTGTCTATCACATCACTAAACGTCATTTAATAACTATATGCCTGTTAAGTAGAAGATTTAATGTTTTATTTATTTATTTATTTATATACAAGAAGGTACATTGAGTTAGAGAGAATACATAACATAGTATTTACAATCTTGTAAAGCCACTAGTACGCGCAGCGTTTCGGGCAGATTTTTAACTGTTAATAGCATTATATTGTGATTTTAATAGTGAGCAGTTATATTTATATACGAAACATACAAGTTTTCTACCAGAAATGGTGGAAATATGTGTGGGGATCCGTGCTCTGTAATTTAGAGTGGCAGCCGAAGACCGGACAACAACCGCCTGGTCGCATGAGCACCAGCGATCAGCTGATGACATCAACATTATGTCCCTCGTCTACCCGGAGTGAACAACATCTCGCCCTACGGTCGACCTCTAACACACACCGCTTTTTAGTCGCCGCTCCTCTACAGCGAAGAACGATAAACATTTTAAAGCTTGATTCTCAACATTGGTACTCGTGCAGTCATCGAGAAGATAAACCATACAAACTGCACGTCCATTAAGGACCCAATTCCCAGTCTTACATAAGATACTGTAAGTTCACTGCACATTTAGCAAAGAACCAGCAACTGCTCAACACCGTCAGCTACCAAATATCGGGAATGGCGGCGTTTATTGCCAAGATAACGTCAATCACGCCTCGTATCACTCGCATCCTAGGCTGCAACCCGGGGCCTATTGTCAAATTGTTATTAGGTTGTGTGATTGTTATGTTATGTGATTGTCTTAGGTTGTGATTGGTATGTTATGTGATTGTCTTAGGTTGTGATTGGTATGTTATGTGATTGTCTTAGGTTGTGATTGGTATAAGGTGTTTTTTTGGTAGTAGTTGTGAGACGGCTGTTGCGATGAGGTTGTTCTCAACGTGAGGTTCTTTACTGCCGTACTTGCCTAGTACTCGACTAGTTGTGCTTGCGGAGATTGAGCTGTCGCTCTTTGGTCCCGCCTCTCAACTGTCAATCAACTGGTGTACAGATTCCTGAGCCTATTGGGCTTTGTCATATCAACGTTTGAAACTGTGCATGGAGTCAGCCTCCACCACATCACTGCCTAATGCATTCCATTTGTAAACTATCTTGATACTGAAAAATTCTTTGAAATGTCTCTGTGGCTCATGTGTCTCCTCAGTTTCCACCTGTGTCTCCTCTTCCACCCATGCTAAATAGTTTGTCTTTGTCTACCCTGTCAATTCCTCTAAGAATTTTGTAAGTGGTGATCATGTCTCCACTTATTATTCTTCTGTCTTCCATGATGTAAGGTTTAGCTCCTAGAGCCTTTCCTCTTAACTCATGCCTCTCAGTTCTGGGACTAGTCTGGTGGCATACCTAGGAATCTTCTCTAACTTTGCCTTGTGTTGAACTAAGTATGAACTAATGAGGAGCTAAGACAGATGGAACAACATCAGGAGGAAGCTAATAAGGAGAGCACCATTAGAAAGTCTTTGTCTTGGAATGTCTCAAAGGATAGGGGTCTTAAGAAGACTAGGACAGCTGTAGGCAGGTTGTCAAAGACCTCCAATTCATTCGCCATGTTGGAAGACGAGTGCTGTAGGGAGATTGCAGTTCGCTCGAAAGGCACGGCAATGAAGGGCACGCAGGTCAATCAAGGTGCTCACAAAGTAAAGGAAGTACGTAAGTGAATTTTGGTTATGGGAGTCTCAGGTGAGGTATTTGAATAGTCATTGGCTCTAGACTTGGAGAGGCGGGGTTTATTGGGCCTAGGAAACTAGTTGTGGGAGGAGCTTGTGAGCTCCACTGGTAAGCTTGTGAGCAAATCTTAGTTTAGTGTGTCTTGAGAGGTGACTTGGGACAGTTCCAGGGGACCTGGGAGAAGCCGTCAACATCTGGCTGGTAATTTCAGTGAAAGGTAATTTGTTCCCTTGGTTGGGTGTGTCAGCTAATTGCACTCCTTTGCCTCATAGGATGTATTAAGAGTTAGGATATTATTTTGTGTCATTGATTAAATAACGTTTCATTATTGATTATTTGGAGTTTTAGCTCAATTCCCCTTAAAAATTTAGTCTGAGCCATTAGATTTATCATTTTCATGCAGGTTTTGGAAGCTCCCTGTGTTTTTCTTCATTTAATGATAATTAAGACATCCCCTGATCCTCAATTGGTAAAGAAAAGAATTTCTATAAATTATCCCCAGTGTTAATGTCCGAGATGTAATACACCATTCGAGAGTATGATTATTGGTTTCTGTCCTTCCTAGGAGATCAGTAATGCAGGCACATTCAGGTTTCAGAAGGTGGTAGCAGTGTAAACTTAAGTTTTTATTAATATTAGAATCATAACAACCCAGTTGTATTTCCCCCATTTAATAATTCAGTTTAACATTAGAGCGGATAAGTTCAATGAGGGTCAAAGTGAGCTTGATAAGCAGTGTTAAGCTGGGGTTTTAAGTGAGAAAGGGGAGTATCAATCTGGAGGTGTTACATGAGGCCTTATCTGAGGACTTATCTGGCCTGGTCTGGCTCGAAGCCTGGTCTCTCCCGAAGCGTGATCTGGCCCAGCCCGAGGCTTGATCTTGCCCAAGGCCTCCTAGTCTGGTTGCCATCCCCCCCTCTACTGCCAACATGCTACAACCCACACCCCCACCCCCTCCAGCACCCAACCACCGGCAGCCCGCCAACCGCTCCCTCCTCTTGTCAGTTTGTTGAGAAAATTAGGTGATTTCGCTTGATTGGATTCAATAATGCTCATATATGTAGCATTTATATACCAAATTGTTTCCAAGTGATTGTTCCATCAAATGCCATAGGGAAAATGAAAAATTTATAATAATAAATGAATATTTTTATGAATACAGGTAATTATATCGAGATTGATACAATTGGCTTCCGGAAATCAACTTATATGAGCAGTTATGTTATGGTTATGATTTTGTTATTTATGTTATGGCATAGTTATGATTTTGATATGGAATTGTTCATCAATGATTGTTCTATCATGTGCCATGTTCAAAATTATAAATACATAAATAGATTTTCTAAAATTTTTGTATTGTTGATAGTGGATGTAGGTCCTCTTTTATTTTCATATGGAGGGGAGGGACAGCCTGGGGCCAATGGGTAGAACAAATTCCGCGGTGGAAGAAATTGGCCTTGCCCCATATAGTTAATTCAAGTAAGGACACACTGTAATTACTTGCGTCAAACTATTGCCCAATTAGCTTAATGTCTATTGTGGGAAAGTTGCTTGAATCGTTAACTGCAAATAACATTTGTTTTCATCTTGAAGAACATTGATTAATAAATGAATTACAACATGGTTTTACAAATGGCAGTTCTTGTGTAACAAATTTGCTATCATTTTATTTCAGCATAGTTGAAGCTCTTGATAGTGGTAAGGTTTGTGATGTTGTGGACCTTGACTTTAGCAAAGCTATTGATACAGTGCTACATGATTTATTTATTTTTGTTTGATTTATTTATATATACAAGAGTTCTTACATTCTTGTACAGCCACTAGCACGCATAGCATTTTGGGCAAGTTCTTAATCCTAATTTTCACACACTCACATCCCCAGGAAGCAGCCCATAGCAGCTGTCTAACTTCCAGGTACCTATTTACTGCCAGGTGAACATGAGCATCAGAGTGAAAGAAACTGCCCATTTGTTTCTGCCTCCACCGAGGATCGAACCCAGACCCTTAGGACTATGAACCCCGAGTGCTGTTCACTCAGCTGTCAGGCCCCCATTAAAACGATAGAGGTTTACGGTATTGGGGGTGCTATATTTTTTTTTTTTTTTTTTTTTTTTTTTTTTTTTTTTGAGATATATACAAGAGTTGTTACATTCTTGTACAGCCACTAGTACGCGTAGCGTTTCGGGCAGATCCTTAATCCTATGGTCCTTGGAATACGATCCCCTGCCGCGAAGAATCGTTTTTTCATCCAAGTACACATTTTACTGTTGCGTTAAACAGAGGCTACAGTTAAGGAATTGCGCCCAGTAAATCCTCCCCGGCCAGGATACGAACCCATGACATAGCGCTCGCGGAACGCCAGGCGAGTGTCTTACCACTACACCACGGAGACTGATTCCGCGGTTAAGTTGGATTAGGGCATAGTTATACCAAAGGAAACAAAGAGTTAGTATAAATGTGGTTAAATGAGAGTGGGAAAATGTTGTAAGCCTACTGAATATTATGTAAAAGATAGGTTGAGAAAAGGATTAGAGCCTAAAAAAATTAAAGGCCTGTGTGATGATAGAGCTACTGCAGACACTTCTTCTGTAGTTCCTTCTTGAAAGGGAGCTACTGGGAGGGAGAGGCATCAGATCTGAATAGTTTTGCGAGTTATGCTTGATATAGTGATATAGGGAACTTCTTCAATTGGTGGTGGAAAAAAATGTTTCAAGTTACCATTCTCTGTTTGCAGTCGTATTCTGCTTGATGCAGGCGAGAAAGGAAATGCAGACTACATTTCAGCACTCTTGTCAGTGTTGAAACAGCAAGAGACTACCATTGACAGAATTGTTATCACCCATTGGCATCCTGACCATATAGGAGGCTTAATGGATGTTCTTGGTTGCTTAGGAGGTAAGAAGCCTAATTTATATTAAAATTTGGGCTTGTTTCTGTTTCTCACAAGAATTTAAAAGAATATACTGTACACATTTTACTGATTTTGTGCGCTCACGGGTAACTTTTACCGACTTTAGGCTTTACTGTGGGGAGTCAAGCTTGGCTGTTGGACTTTATATGCATATTCACCTGTAGGGAATTCTATTGTGAACACAATGATACCAAAACAAGTAACGTAGCACGAGAATTAAGGTGAGAAAACTTAAACGAGTATACACATTTAGTGTCGGCGAGCACTCGCCCTCACGCTCGCCTGCACCGCCAGGGGTACTTCGTGCATATGCGCGAAGTGCACGCCTGGGGCTTGATGGTGTTAAGCATTTGGTTTAGAGCTGTGGCTCATCCATACCTGACTATTCTAACCATCTGTTCCTTTGCTGAGGCATTGGTAAGATTTATCTCGGGGACCTACTAGAACGGCCTCTATGAAATCAAACATTGAATGTAATGAAGCAACCATTTCTGGTGGGCCCCTCAGAAGCACTCTGTACCCACTCTGGTTCCTCATTTTCCTTGAGAGTTTGTTCAAGTTGTTTATGAGTTAGGTGATGGCCAGACTCAGGCTGCATGTAAATTAAGTATATGGGTCACTATTTGTTGATTTGTTATGTTATATAAAATAATATTTGTTAACTAGTTAAACAACAAATATTGTTTGGCTAGTTAACTTCAGGGTTACAATTTTTTTTTAATTGTTGCTTGGTTTGATGCCTTTTTAATTTTTGCTAATAATTTTCTCCAGTCCCAAGCTGCCCACTCACCTCACAAAAAGAGCCAGATTTTGGTCCCAGTAACCTCAATTGGGTATCAGAGGTCTGGTGTAGTACCCAATGACTTGGTTGTCCCTGTGCTTTAGCTCTGGGAGCTACCAAGTGCACCACCATATAGACATTTCATTACATTTAGTACTTAATTTTAACTTGTGTTCAAAAAGTTTAAATGATAATTTCAGGTTGTGTTAAAGTATACAAATTTCCTCGAGCTGATGCTCCTGATGAGCCCCTACATGAGTCGGTTAGACTCATAAAACTCAAGCACAATGATGAAATCAAAACAGAAGGTGCAACTCTCAAGTAAGAAAAAATATTGCAGTATTGCACTTAATATATGATTATAGATCACATATCTCTGCAACTTTTCTCTTCACAACTTGATAATGGTGCGGAATAGACCGAAACATCATCATTTTCTTAATTTTCAGATGTGTTGACCAGACCACACACTAGAAGGTGAAGGGACGACGACGTTTCGGTCCGTCCTGGACCATTCTCAAGTCGATTATGATGAGGAAGTAGATGCAGGCAATAAAGAAATGTGGTCTCGTTAGGTCACGTTCTAACAAACGTAACCTAACATAAGCTTACCCTTCCATTTATCTTTCTTTCTCTTTCCTTTTCTTTCTCTCTTCTCTCCTGTTCATTGTTTTCTTTACGTTCCCTTACTATCCTCTTCTTATTCCTATTACTATCTCCTTCTCATTCGGTGGTTATAATAGGAGCTGCCTCGTATGGGCCAATAGGCCCTCTGCAGTTCTTATTCCTACTACTATCCCCTCTACTACACTTTGCTCCTCACCTCTCTCTAGCCTATTTATTGCCTGAATCTACTTCATCACAATCGACTTAAGAATGGTCCTGGACGGACCGAAACGTCGTCGTCCCTTCACCTTCTAGTGTGTGGTCTGGTCAACATAATTTAGCCACGTTATTGTAACTCATCGCCTGCATTCAGATGTGTTGGTTGGGTTTCTAGTTTTCATCCAGGTTATTGTGGCTTATTGTCTGCACTTGATTACTTTTAGTGTGAGGTCATGCCAATATGCAATCAAAGTTTCATTTCCTTATTACCTTGATAGTTTATTATAACAAACTAAGGAGGGGGTACTTGACATTGCCCTGGTCTGTCCTGTCTCCCATCTGCCCATCTATGTATTGATTCATCCATCCATCCATCCATTTATCTATTCATCCATCCATCTATATTAGGCTGACCATACTTCCTTGAGACAAAAACAGGACACTGTGATTGGAAAATCAGGTCATGTAATATTTTATATTCGTGGAAAAATAAGAGAATTAAAAAATGTTCATTACATAAACATATAAAGCTTACAATTATTCTTCAGTGATAGCACTCATACTAAAATTTACAAAAAATGTACTAAAATTTGTATACTAAAGGCCATCTTCTTTTTAGCATCCTTATGTGCTGTCCAACCTACCCCTTCTTCAAAAGTAACACCAAAAAGTACCTGTCCAACCTACCCACTTCTTCAAAAGTAACACCAAAAAGTACCTAATTTCATCCTCATAGTTTTCTGCCTAGTACTTCAAACACACACTGTATCATGTGTTACCCCAAAATATGTACCTAAGCCATATAACTTCACCATAGTAATCACTGCCATCATCTTGTATCATGGTTATGTTGAATGCAAATTTCACTACAATGTAAAGTATCTACATTTGTGTTTACAATAGAGAACCACTAAGCTGGTATGGTGAGTGCAGACAATAACAGGTGGCCACACAGAGTCAGCAGACGACGCTATCGCCCTCGCTCCTTCAGCAATACTCCTCCCCACCATGCAACTCAGTGCTAATTATCATAACAATCCTGCTATTATCAGAATCCTGGTAATACTGTTTGGGGGTGCCTACCTTTCTAGATGCTTAAACCCTGTCAATGGCAAACATGAATATACTCTCTAAAGAGTGGAGTTTTCATAGGCCATTGCTCCCTTTGCCTCTCTGAGGGAACCAAGTTCTGGCTCATGGTTGCCAGTAGGCATGACAACTACCATATGACTGAAGCCCCAGACTAATATAGCTGAAGCCCCAGACTAATATAGGTAATATCAGTCCAATAGCTTCAGGGAACCTCTGGGTCTCACCCAGAAAATGGTGTTTCATTACATTCAACGCTGGTTTTTTCACTTGCCCTTTTTATGCTTTGAAGTTCTGCTTTTCATCTTGTTAGGCTAGCCTATGGTGTGTGCAGTGGAACTTCCTTGTTACTGTACCCCTTTTGGCCTTTCCATTGGCTTTGGGTAGCCAAGGTGGCCTCTTATATCGGGGTTTACTAGCGTAGCATTCAAAGTACTTGGGCTTCCGGCAGGGTGCTTACCCTGCAGGCCCTGGAAATCCCCTACGGGCTCGATTGTATTATGAATACCTCTTCTGAGCCCGCTCTCGCCTTGTGTGAATTTGAGGGTTGTTCGTCGCCTGTGCCATCTGTTCACATGTTCTGCTTCTGCCAGGCTGTGACTGCTGGGTCAGGGACACCTTTGACCCTGAGTTATTTGGTGTTTATTTTTTCCATGTGCTCCTGGCTCCCCATTTCTCTATTGGTGTCCAAAGGGGTCAGGAAGTGATTGCTCTGCAATTGAAGATTCTATTTTGCAGTGGTCTAGGTTGTGTGCCCAGTTGGATGCTCAGGTGCTGCCCCAGTTGGTGTTAGGTATTTGGATTTGGGGATGTTAGTCAACTTGACCTTGGTTCAATCTGCAACTCCTCTTCCTTCTTCCAAATTTATTATGTGAATTTGAAGAATTTTAAGTTAGTTTTTAAATCAGGCAAAACTAGGGCACTTCTGACTAGTTGAGGAAAATACTGGTATCTAAAATGAAAACAGACTTTACAACACTTGCCCAGATGGAACATAATATGGAACAGAGAACTAGCTGTCTGTGCTGGTCTACGTATTTTGAACATGACCTTGGCCTGCAATATGCAGCGTACATTCTGGATTGTTATACAGAAATTGCTTAACTAACCTTTTGCATTGGACTCAACACTGGAAGAAAGTAGTTTGGAGGGGTATTAGGTGGTTTCATAGAAATACTTGCTATCTAGAATTGTACAGATTAATTGAGCTGCAACAGACATAACAAAAATATAATCTTCAATATGAGGTTTTGCAACCTCTTGGAAGAAAATACAAATTTCCTACCAATTTAGGGATGTCTAATTTTCTTCAAGCAGTTGCTTGTTTTCTTGTATGTTTACTTATTGATTTTTTCTTAGTTTTGTTTTTTATATCTAATTCTCTTGGTCTCTTGGTCTCATAGTGAACCAGATTCTTGTCCTGGCTTTCGTCCTGGCTTCCAGTCATGATAGATTGGTCTTGGAGTTGTGGTGTATTAAGCTAAGGCTTTGTGGAACCAATGTAAAGCTTGGGAAGTTATTGGAAGCCCTGTCAGAAAATGGTATTCAATTATATTCAACACTGATTTGTGTTACATAAAGAGGTGATACATTTCAAAATAGCACACAAGCTAAGGATTAAGGGTTCACTTATTTTAATATTGATTCCAGATAATTTCATAGCATCACAGATGTTTATACTTCCTCTTTCAAATTTCCAATAGAGTTCTTCATACTCCAGGCCATACCACTGACCATGTTGTATTAGCAGTGGAGGAGGAGGGGGCAGTGTTTAGTGGTGACTGTATATTAGGGGAAGGAACGGCAGTATTTGAAGATCTTCATACATATATGGCTTCACTAAAGGTAAGTGGAAGTGGAGTTTTTAATGTTATACAGTATACGAACCCTTATGGCAAGGATTCTGCAATAAATGTTATAATTGGTTATTCTGTTGATTTGATTAGGGAATGTATTTGTGTGATGCAAAAGAGAAGCTGCTTCTTGGAAAAAAATTGTGTGTACCCAGGGGGGCCTGACAGCTGAGTAGACAGCGCTTTGGATTTGTAATCCTGAGGTTCCATGTTCGATCCCCGGTGGAGGCAGAAACAAAATGAGCAGTTTTTTCACCTTGATGCCCCTGTTACCTAGCAGTAAATAGGTACCTGGGAGTTAGACAGCTGGTACGAGCTGCTTCCTGGGGATGTGTAACAAAAAAAGAGGAGGCCTGGTCGAGGACTGGGCCGCAGGGACGCTAAGCTCCAAAATCATTTCAAGATAATCCCTTTTGGGTGTGAGGGGCCTCATTATTGTGAGGGTGATCACAGGTAATGTACTAATGTACACAGGTTTTGCAAAAACTTTCAACAACTGTGACGATGATGTTATTGTAAACAAAATGTGCACAAAAGGAATTATAGTATCTACTCAATTTAATGACCTATATGGGGGCCATACGTAAGTAGTTAATTGCAGGACTCTACTAAATCCTTAGGTTTTAAAATGTCGATATCTTTTTAGTTATACTCTGGAGGGCGAGTGGGCAGGATGATACAGTCGCCTCTTATCGTGCGGCGAGTCGCTCCATCTTACGTTCGTTGACACTTCTTCAGCCCTGTTTCACAGGTTTTCTCATGTTTGATTTTACCTCCGGCCTACGGCCTACTCATGCACCACCTGAGCCTGACTGGTCTCTGGACCGGGTTCTTTCTTTTCTCTCTTCTGCACATATTTGGGTGGCTCCTTTAGTCTGGGATTGTGTTTTGAATGTAACATTTTAGCTTTATTTGGTCTCCAGTTGTCAGGTTGGTGAGCTTCATGCTCTTCTATGGTGCCGGGGGTTGTTCCTTTGTTTGGTTACACCCGGCTCCTTCTTTTCTGGCGAAGAATGAGTCGTCATGCTTCCAGAGCATGTGGATTTTAGCTGTGGATGCTTGGTTGGTTCCACCTGGAAGGCATCATGTGCTTGGTTGGATGGCGGTTTTACGCCACTACCATCATGCTACTGGTTCTGCTTCAGTATATTGGTTATGGGTTTTGATTTCCTCTGGTTCCCTATTCCAGGGCTTGTATTTCTCGGGTCATCTGCAGTGTCATTAAGTCATTGCCTTGTGCTGTGGGGTGAGTCGTCTTTGGTGGTGCACGAGCAATTTCCCAAGTATTCGGACTGCATGCGCCTAGTGTCACCTTCCCTAGGTGACCCTAGGGAAGGTGTAAGTACTGGCCTTGGGGCTTGGAGTTATCTTCCACAAGTCACCTTGGGGTCTACCTCTGTTGGTGTTCAGCTACTCGGAGCACTAACTCTGGACAGAAGAGCCTCCAATAGCAACAGGTGGACCCATTGTGCGATAAACACCATCAATACATTCGATATAACAAACACGGTCACTGAGAGGGGTGTCGACGAAATACATGCAGACTTTGTTATGCAAGCCCCTTGGGAATCTCCGCCAGCAGACTTTAAGATTATGGCTCTTGAAGGAAAGAAGAACCAGACAAATCCTCATCTGTTACGTAACATTGCACAGATGCATATAGAAGCAAACATAGCATCCGACAGCTTCACTTACTTCACAGATGGATCAGTAGACCAGCAGGGACAAGAAACCGGAGCTGCAGTTAAAGCAGGAAACTCTGTAAATAGTTGGAGGCTCTCAAATGGGTGTTCGACTTTACAAACAGAGATGGTAGCCATTCAAAAGGCTTTGGAACATGCTCTTGCTGAACACAGACAACATGTTATCATACATACAGATTCGAGAACTGCCATTGAAACCTTGCAACAAGAATACATATGTGATAACATCCATCTGATCACAAATGTCATATCATTCATGCAAACACTCAAACGACAAGGCTGACGGGTACTTATCAACTGGGTGCCAAGTCATGTGGGAATAATAGGAAATGACATTGCAGACGAAGCTGCAAAACTTGCTACTAAGAGGAGAAATGTAGACATTTACATACCACAGAGTCTATCACAGATTAAGAAAGTAATTAGAAACAGAGCAATGCAAAAGATGTACAGTGACCACAACACAGCAGTTGCAACATCAGGATCTGCGGGTTGGTACAAGAATTCAACCAACTACGAACCACTTAGTTTGATGAAAGGGAACAGTAGAGCAACAGAAGTGCATTTACATCGCATCAGGCTTGGATACCCATGTGCATGGGAAATAAGCTTACAGGTTCCGGAAGATGAGAGAAAATGTCAACACTGTGGAGAAATGCCCGACAGACCACTGGAACATTATCTAACACAGTGCACAGTTACAAACCCATTAAGATTTCAACTTAGATTCAACAGAGCAGAGGTTGTTAAACACATATGGCAAAATGTTACTGAAGCGACCATACGAGTCATAAATACTCATACTCCGCCCAAGTAAAACAGAAACAAGCAACACTTAGTGGGCCAGCCAGAGGCTCACTAGGGCACGGGCAGGAATATCCCTGCAAAAAAAAAAAAAAAAAAAAAAAGCTACTCGGTAATTGACCACCCTACCTTACCTTGAGGTGCTTCCGGGGCTTAGCGTCCCCGCGGCCCGGTAGTCGACCAGGCCTCCTGGTTGCCGGACTGATCAACCAGGCTATTGGACGCGGCTGCTCGCAGCCTGACGTATGAGTCACAGCCTGGTTGATCAGGTATCCTTTGGAGGTGCTTATCCAGTTCTCTCTTGAACACTGTGAGGGGTCGGCCAGTTATGCCCCTTATGTGTAGTGGAAGCGTGTTGAACAGTCTCGGACCTCTGATGTTGATAGAGTTCTCTCTCAGAGTACCAGTTGCACCTCTGTTTTTCAACAGGGGTATTCTGCACATCCTGCCATGTCTTCTGGTCTCATGTGATGTTATTTCTGTGTGCAGGTTTGGGACCAGCCCCTCTAATATTTTCCACGTGTAAATTATTATGTACCTCTCCCGCCTGCGCTCAAGGGAGTACAGTTTTAGGCTCTTTAGTCGGTCCCAATAGTTCAGATGTTTTACTGAGTGGATTCTAGCAGTAAAGGATCTCTGCACGCTCTCCAGGTCAGCAATTTCTCCAGCTTTGAAAGGTGCTGTCATTGTGCAGCAGTACTCTACTCTAGAGAGCACAAGCGTTTTGAAAAGTATCATCATCGGTATAGCATCTCTAGTGTGAAAAGTTCTTGTTATCCAACCTGTCATTTTTCTTGCAGTTGTGACGGCTACTTTATTGTGTTCTTTAAAGGTAAGGTCTTCCGACATGAGTACACCCAGATCCTTTACATTGCCTTTTCGTTCTATGTTATGATTTGCCTGAGTTTTGTACGTGGTTTCCGTTTTTATATTTTCATTTTTTCCATAGCGCATGAGCTGGAACTTATCTTCGTTAAACACCATATTATTTTCTGTAGCGCATAGAAAGACCTGATCTACATCTGACTGGAGGTTCGCCGTGTCCTCTATGTTGCCTACTCTCATGAAGATCCTAGTGTCATCTGCAAAGGATGATACAGTGCTATAGGTTGTGTTCTTGTCTATGTCCGAAATGAGGATGAGAAAAGGACTGGAGCAAGCACAGTACCCTGGGGGACTGAGCTCTTCACGGTTGATGGGCTGGATTTTATTTTGTTGACTATTACACATTGGGTTCTGTTGGTCAGGAAATTGTAGATCCATCTGCCTATTTTTCCGGTAATTCATTTTGAACGCATTTTATGTGCAATAACACCATGGTCACATTTATCAAAAGCTTTTGCGAAATCTGTGTAAATTACATCCGCGTTATGTTTGTCTTCCATAGCATCTAATGCCATATCATAGTGGTCCAGCAACTGCGACAGGCAAGAGCGCCCTGTTCTGAAACCATGTCCGGGGTTATGGAGTTGCTGTGATTCCATGTATTTTGTGATTTTACTTCTTAGCACTCTCTCAAAATTTTTTATGATGTGCGATGTTAGCGCTATCGGTCTGTAATTTTTTGCCTCTGCCTTATTTCCTCCTTTATGAAGTGGTGCTATCTCTGCTGTTTTTAGTATATCAGGAATAACGCCAGTATCTAGGCTTTGTCTCCACAGAATGTGGAGGGCCTGCGATAGTGGTTTTTTACAGTTCTTTATGAATATGGAGTTCCAAGAATCCGGGCCTGGTGCAGAGTGCATAGGCATACTGTTTATGGCTTCTTCAAAATCCAGTGGGGATAGGGTGACGTCTGATATATGATTTGATGTTGGTATCGTATCCATGAAAAATTCATTTGGGTTATCAATCTTTAGTGTGTTTAATGGCTCGCTGAAAACAGAGTCGTACTGCGTCCTCAGTAGCTCGCTCATTTCTTTGTTGTCATCGGTGAAAGTTCCATCTCCCTTTCGCAGGGGCCCGATACTAAATGTGGTTTTTTATCTTGATTTTGCATAGGAGAAAAAATAATTCGGATTTCTTTCTATTTCACTGATGGCCTTTTGCTCTCTTTGCCTCTCCTGGGTTCTGTATGATTCTTGTAGCTTCCGTTCAATTGTTTCTATTTCTCTACCTAACCTTCGCCGTTCTTGAGATAGGGTGCGACTCTCAAGTTGTTCCGCGATTCGTTTTCTTCGCCTATATAGGGAACGACGTTCCCGTTCCAATCTGCATCTCTTCCTCTTTTTTCTTAGAGGTATGCGGTTTGAACATATTTCTAGTGCTACTGAGCTTATTTTTTCCAGGCACTGGTTCAAGTTTGCATTTCCTAGCTGTTCTTCCCAGTTTATTTCTGTGAAGTCCTGGTTTATTCGCTCCCAGTTTATCTGTTTATTATTGAAGTTGAATTTGCTGAAATCTCCTCCACCGGGAATCTGGACTGGTTTTGAAGGTCTACTCCCCATGGTTGTCATAACTTCAATTAAGTTGTGATCTGAGTAACAGGTATTTGTAATCATTATGTTCGTGATCAATTCATCATTATTAGTGAAAATGAGGCCAGCGTGTTCTCCTTCCTAGTTGGTTCTACTATTTGCTGGTTTAAGGCAAACCTGTCGCACATCCGTAGCAGGTCATTTGCATGTGCCTGTTCATTTGGGCTGCTTCCTGGTATTCTTTCTGATATTACTGTATTAGCCAGGTGCTTTCATTTCAGGTGCCATAGGTTGAAGTCCCCAAGCAGGATGATGTTCGGAGCTGGATTTGTGAGGTTTTCCAAGCAGTGTTCTATTTTCATTAGTTGGTCTTTAAACTGCTGAGGGTTTGCCTCCGGTGACTTATATACAAGGACAATAACTACATTTAGAATCTCTATTTTGATTATCAGCACTTTCACCATATCATTTGAGGTGTTTAGCAGCTCAGTACAGATGAGTGTGTCTTTGATGTAGAGGCTGACCCCACCCTGAAGCCGGTGTTTCCTATCACATCTGAAAAGATTGTACTCTGAGATCCATATTTCACCATCATGGTAGTCCTTTGTGTGGGTTTGTGTTAGGGCTGCAAACACTGCATTTGCCTCATGAAGGAGACCATCTATAAATTGAACTTTGTTGGTTTTGCGTGTTTTTATACCCTGGATGTTGGCAAATATAAATGATGTTATCGTGTTAGTGGAAGTGCTGGAAGCCTTACTTGGTGTTAATATCTGAGGCTCTGATAAGGAGGCCACTGTGTTTGCGTCCAGGGTGTGTTGTTTTGGAAGTGATTCGTCCAGTTTTGGTAGTAGGACGGGTGTTGTGTGGTGTAGCACCTGTGTGCTTGTTGATAGTTTGTATTCCAGTCTTGTGGGTATCTCCCTTCCCCTCTGTAATCCTGTAGTGGTTCCATCTGACTGTTCCTCTCTCTTATATTTACTACTCTGTTTCTGCCTTCCTCTAAAAAATTTCCAGTAGTGTCATATTGATCTTCCCGTCTATAACGCTCTGTACCTCTCACGTGGAATTCCGGACACTGAAGATTGTAGCATTTTTTGTCCCTAATTGAAAATTGACATAATTTAGGGTGGAAGTATCTACACCCTGTTCGAAAACGGCATGTACCACTCGCCAACATGTTCTGGCATTTTCGAGGATGCAGAAAATGGCATTTTGCTCCTAATTTTCCATATTTGCATATTCCTTTAGCGTAGAATTTGCAAATGTGTTCCGGTTTTGCGTTTTTCAAGGTATTTATATCTGTGACTGTCTTGTCTACCTCTTTATTGGAGCCATCTCCGTCTTTCGTCCCAATTCCTTCATCTATGCACTCTGTCTCACTGTTGCTCTCATTGTTTATATTATCTGGCTCTGTAATATTGCTGTTATTTTGTACCACAATACCCTCTTCCTCCACATTACTGCTGCAGTTCTCTAAACTATCTGTTCCTGAGTTTTGGTCGTTATCCAATGTTGACTTTTCCCAGTCCGCATATATCACTGGTAACTTATCTGTGAATGATAATCTCTGTGACTCGGGAATGTTTTTCATCAGTTTAGTTATGTTCTCTAACATTAATCTGTCATCTTTGCAAACCCAGTAAATTCCTTGCCTTTTTATGCATCCTGGAGCTAATTCTGTACAGCCCAGGTGGAATCTTATGTTACAGATGCAGCACGTTACGCCTGCATTACGTCTTCCCAGTACTCCCGAACACTCGCCACACCTCTCCATTGTCTGGTGTATTGTGTTGTATTTGAGAGTCACTGTATGGATCACTTGTTGATGTCAGTCCTTTTAACTCTTTATAAAATTTTATATGTATATATATTTATATGTTTAATATTTATAATATTATATGTATACCGTATATTAGTAATATTATGTATGTTATTTTGTTCAAACTTTATGGCAGTGCTGGGTGTGCTGAGAGGTTTTCCTCCTCCCTTGTTTACCTTAGGGTAAGGGGTAGTTTGCACTGGTAGCGGCACGGGGTACTGAGCAGGTAGTTATCACTTATAATGGCAGTCGGCTCTCTTAATCCTTAAATGGCGCCTATTTAGCATGTGTCACCCACAGGCGCATACCCAAAAAAAAAAGTTTTTTCTTCTAAACCTGTTAATTTGTGTTCACTGATGATGGGAAAAATAATAAAAAAATCGTAAGTGGCATATATTGCCCGCTATAGGGTGGGGAAGTCTGGCCAAAAACCAGGTGCTGACTCAGCGTGCGTCCCAGACGGTCTGTTGCTCGCCAGCTGTCAGGCCGGAGTTGCCACAGAGATAATTACCTAATTGTTTCAATGTCTCTGATTGATTTTTTGTAATTTTTTTTGCTGTAATATTATTCAATAGTGTGTAGTGTGATACATTTATATAATAAAATGAGTGAATCATCACTGTACTCAAAAATATGGTGTGCATATTGTTGATTCAATTATGTTCATCAAACAGTGAACAAATACTTTGTTAGTTATTACACTATATACACAGGTTATATATAAGTATCTGCACGTTTTGTTCACCATAACGAACCACTAAGTTGCTATTATGAGTCAAAAAGTAACGAGAAGTGACCGCCACACACCAGCCAGCCACTCGCTACCACTCACTCCCTCAACACCTCACTCGCCCACATTCTCCTCTCACCATACTGTTTTTGCTTTTATTCACTATATACAGACGTCATATATAAGTATCTACATTCGTGTTCACCATAACGAACCACTAAGTTGGTATGCTGAGTGGCAGTGGCAGCCAGTGGCAACCTGCCACTGGCTGCCACTCCCTCCCTCCCTCGCCTCACCTGACTTGCCACCATTCTCCTCCCACCATACTGTTTTTGCTTTCATATACAGATGTTATATTTAAGTATTTACATGTTTTGTTCACCATAACTGTACATCTAAGCTTGTATGGTGAGTAAAGGCAGAGAGACGTAGCTACTCACACAGTCAGCTGGTGGCGGCCGCCCTCAAGGCCAGACACACTAATATTTCTCCTCCAACAATACTGTTTGTGGTGTTATTACACTATATACACACATTATATATAAGTATCTACCTGTTTTTTTCACCATACTTGTACAAGTAAACTGGTATGGTGGCCAAAGACCATAGTGGTCACCAGTAAACATGATAAGTCATGCAGACGACGCACCTCCCTCGCCAAAATTGCGGCTCCCATCCTACTCGTATTGCTGTTATTACACACTATACACACACATTATATATAAGTATCTACATTTGTGTTCACCATAGGGAACCACTAAGCTGGTATGGTGAGTGCAGTCAATAAAAAATGGCCACACAGTCAGAAGACAACGCCACCACCCTCCCTCCCACAGCATTACTCCTCCCTCCATGGAGCACTGCGCGGTCCCCGGTAGGCCTATAAACTCCATTCACACTGATGCCAAAGTCTAATATATTACATATCAGTCTGGATAGCTCCGAGGAGCCTCAGGGTCTCGCCCAGAGAATGATGTTTCATTACATTCAACGCTGTTTTTTTCAGTTAATCATGAACTTACAACCAAAGGTTATCTTTCCCGGCCATGGCCCGGTGATAGATGATCCAGTGATCAAAATTCAGCATTATATCGACCACCGCAATGAAAGAGAGCCAGATCCTTGACGTTCTTGCTAGCAATCCAACAAAATTTTTATCATCCATGGAAATAGTCAAGCTTGTTTACAAGGTCAGTAAAGCAGTTGCACAAAAAACAATTATTGGTACTTTTCATGTTAAATGATTAGAACTATTTGTTTCATCACTCCAAATCCAACCTTAGGTTATTCAATTTATTGCTTTGTATATTTCGGTCAAATCATGTTATTTGTAAAATATTTTTATGAAGTATAGGATCCATGAGGAGAAGGTTGAACAGTACTATTTGAAAAGGAGACAAAACAAAAAAGCAACGAAACAGTAAGTCACTTTGACATGAAAAATATTAATTAAAATATAAGTATTAAAAGGATAAATTACTTAAGTGTAATATCTTCATCTTTATGCATCATTGTAATTACTGCCAACACACTATCTGAGTTCCACAAGAGTATCTTAGTTGTTTCGAAGATTAGGTGTTTAGTAGTTCATGTGACTGTCACAATTATAATGTCAATCATTCACACTTTCAGTTTCTCATTCCTTTATATCAAGAAAAGAATTAATAAGTGTGTGTATAAGTTTTTAGTCAGCCTACTTCTGATTAGATAAAGACGGTACACTTCCCGACCTAACTGTCGGACCTCACTCTTTGGTTTATTCCATCTATTCGTTTGCTGTCTGGTCCCAGGCGGTGCTTCCACTCATGTGAGGCCTATGTACTCTCACAGCTGGCCACGTCGTGACTGTCTGGTCCCAGGCGGTGCTTCCACTCATGTGAGGCCTATGTACTCTCACAGCTGGCCACGTCGTGACTGTCTGATCCCAGGCGGTGCTTCCACTCATGTGAGGCCTATGTACTCTCACAGCTGGCCACGTCGTCACTGTCTGGTCCCAGGCGGTGCTTCCACTCATGTGAGGCCTATGTACTCTCACAGCTGGCCACGTCGTCACTGTCTGGTCCCAGGCGGTGCTTCCACTCATGTGAGGCCTATGTACTCTCACAGCTGGCCACGTCGTCACTGCGGTGCAATCTCTGCACCTGCTCGACGACCCAGCAGGGTCGTCGAGCAGGTGCATCGAGCTGGAATTTACAGTCCAGCATTGTTTTTGTGGCTGTTCATGGCAGACAAAGACTTTTCCCCTCTTACCATTTTATATCTGCATATTTTCTGTGGGGAGCCCCGTTGGCTCCCTGAAGCTATCAAACTGACATGTGCCATATTAGTTTGGTGCCATCAATCCTTGGAGTTCTAGTGCCTACCAGGTGCCACGAGCCAGAATCTGGCCCCCTCTGAGAGCCGCAGGGAGCAATGGCCATATGAGCACTCTACATTTAGAGTTTGTCATGTCTGCCATCGACTGGGAAAGGCACCCAGAAAGGTAGGCGAACCATTACAAACATCTAACTGGTTAAAATTTCAACCTTCGTCCGAACAGAGCCAAAGAATTCCCCTCAAAAGAAAACAATGAAACAAGCAAATCATCATCCAACTAGCACACCTGTTTATTATTACCCTCCCTCCCCTGATGGGGGGGAGGGGAGGCCTGCTCAGGTGAGCCAGCCGCTCCAGCCCCCAGTTTGTAGAACGATGAAAAACTGCCGACCAGAGGGAGGGAGGCTGGGGGAAACGCCACATTCTGGGCGAGCCCCGGAAGCTACCTGATGCCCTCTCTTCCTCCAGTCGGCAGTTTCAAGAAATGGAGTGGTGGACTGTGAGCTCCCCCACCCCCCTAACCTCCCCCCTAAGGTTTGTTTTCTTTCTGGGGAAGTTCTTTTGCTATGTTCGGACGTAGGTCACAATTTTCAACAGATTGTGGTTTGTTTTGTTTTGCCTATCTTTTTGGGTACCCTCCCTGGTCAATAGCAATTATGACATACTTTAAATATAAATTGCTTATAGGCTATTGCTCCCTGTGCCTCTGGTGGAACTAGGTTCTGGCTCGTGGTTCCTGATAGGCATAAGGACTCCAGTGATTGATGACCTGAAACTAATATAGCACATACCAGTTCGGATAGCTTCAGGGAGCCTCCTGGGCTCGCTCAGAAAATGTCGTTTCATTACATTCAGCACTGGTTTTTTGGCAAAGAATGAGTTAGTTGGCTTGCGAAGGGGGTCCAGTGATCATAGATCACTGGACCCCCTGGTCCCTGGTCCACCCTGGTCCCTGATCACCCTGGTCCAGTGATCGTAGATCATTGGACCAGGGTGTATTGTTTATTTTGTCCGATGGTGGCTTTGCACCGCCACAGGTTCTGCTTCAGTGGACAACAAATTTCTTGGTTGATCTGGTTTGCGTGGTTCCCTGTTCCAGGGCTCATATTTCTCAGGTCATCTACAGTGTCATTAAATCTAGCCAGCCTGCAGTCTACCCTCATGCTCTTGATGTTCGCATATATGCTGACCTGTCGGTGGTCTTTGCCAATATGTCTTGGGCTGATATTTTGGTGGAGGGAATTTTATAGTCGAACAGGGTGTTGGGGCCCCGGTATCTTGTGAATGTTTGCAGTCCTCAGCAGCCTTGTGTGGCCTTGGGTTGTGTGTCACAGCCATTGGCCTCTTCCACTTTCTGATAATTGCGTTGATCTCTCCTCCCTAGTAAATTCCCTGATTTTCCTCCTCCGTGGGTAGCTAGTTTCAGGGAGCCACAAGGGGCTTTCCCCCAGAAAACCAGCATTGAATATAATTAACACTTTCGTCCCCCAGGACGCTGGGCTCCCTGGGGGAGCCGGTCGGCCGAGCGGACAGCACGCTGGACTTGTGATCCTGTGGTCCCGGGGTCGATCCCGAGCGCCGGCGAGAAACAATGGGCAGAGTTTCTTTCACCCTATGCCCCTGTTACCTAGCAGTAAAATAGGTACCTGGGTGTTAGTCAGCTGTCACGGCCTGCTTCCTGGGGGTGGAGGTGTGGTCGAGGACCGGGCCGCGGGGACACTAAAGCCCCGAAATCATCTCAAGATAACCCATAAACGTCTGGGACGTACACAATTAACTTTGCGGAAGTGCGAAACGAACTGTCCTGATGTCCGAAAATAATATATTTGGTAAAAATTTCATTGTTTATTCGATCATTATGGGACTAGTCTTAAAATGTGTGCCTTTAGTGTGCGAACCATTTGATAACAGAATGAACGACGTAGTAGGAAAATTGAAGTGAGAAAAATGAGCAGATTATACTCATTTTAGTGTGAATGTGCGGATGGGTGCTTGCTCATGGGTAATGCTCGGCATAGTTTCTAGTTTGCTGTGGGTAGCACGCCTGTTTATTTTTATCTTGTATACATATATCCCCTTAGAGAATTCTATTGAGAACAAATTGATACCAAAATGAAGGATGTAACACAAAAATTGATGGGTAACGCTCACAGGTAACGCTCGGGTGATTTTCAGGTTTGCTGCGGGTGGCATGCCAGGCTTTTTGACCTTATATGCATATATCCCTTTAGATAATTCTATTGGGAACATTTTGATATCAAAATGAACAATATAACATGATAATTGACGTGAGAAAACACATTTTAGTGCGGGTGTTGTGGGTGTGCAGATGGGTGCTCCCTCACAGGTAATTCCTGGCTTTTTCTGGGTTTGCTGCAGGTGGCATGCCAGGCTTTTAGACCTTATATGTATATATCTCTTTAGAGAATTCTATTGGGAACAAATTGATACCAAAATGAAAGATGTAGCATGAGAATTGAGGTGACAATAGTGAAAAAGAGTACACACATTTTATTGGTCTTGCGCACTTATGGGTAACACTCGGCCGATTTCTGAGTTTGTTGCGGGTGGCACGCTGGGCTTTTGGACCTAATATGCATATACCCCTGTAGGGAATTGTATTGCGAACATTTTGATATCAAAATGAATAATGTACAATGAAAATTGAGGTGAGAAACTTGAAAAGAGTAAATACATTTGTGAGGAGGTGTTGCGGGTGTGCCAATGGGTGCTCGCTCACGGGTAACACTTGTCCGACTTTTGGCTTTGCTGCAGGTCGGGCACGCCGGGCTTTTGGACCTTATATGCATTTATCCCTGTAGGGAATTCAATTGGGAACATTTTGATACCAAAATGAACGATGTGCCACGAAAATTGAGGTGATACAACTGAAAAGAGTATACACATTTTAGTGTTGCATTGCACTCACAGGAAACGCCCGGGCCACCTTGGGGTAGTCTGGCACGCGCACGCCCCAAACGCATAAGTGTTAAATGCCAATTTATGGGAGAGCCTCAGTGGCTACCTGACACCCTCCCTACCCCTGGGCATTGGGGTGGTTTACATAATAAGAGCTGGTGGTGGAGCTGCAGGCTGACCCTGTCTGACTCCCTATTACCCCCAAATGAGGGGGAAGGGAGGTGAGGTGAACAAGTTCATCACGCTCAGGAGTCAAATTTCCGACATTTCAGACATTTTGAAAACTGCAGGGGGGTTAGGGCAAAATATGACCCATCGCCGTTTACAGTAATTGGCATATTTTCGGTATGAAACGTCGTAATTTGAAACTGAAAATAGGTGCAGAGAGTCAGAATTCGGATAAAAAATCACGATCAGGAGTCAAATTTCCGACATTTCAGATATTTCGAAAACTGCAGGGGGGTTTGGGCAAAATATGACCCATCGTCGTTTTCAGCAATTGGCATATTTTCGGTATGAAAATTCGTAATTTGAAACTGAAAATAGGTGCAGAGAGTCAGAATTCGGCTCAAAAATCACACTCAGGAGTCAAATTTCCGACATTTCAGACATTTTGAAAACTGCAGGGTGGTTTGGGCAAAATATGACCCATCGCCGTTTTCAGTAAGTGGCATATTTTCGGTATAAAAAGTCGTAATTTGAAACTGAAAATAGGTGCAGAGAGTCAGAATTCGGATAAAAAATCACGCTCAGGAGTCAAATTTCCGACATTTCAGACATTTTGAAAACTGCAGGGGGGTTTGGGCAAAATATGACCCATCGCCGTTTACAGTAATTGGCATATTTTCGGTATGAAAGGTCGTAATTTGAAACTGAAAATAGGTGCAGAGAGTTAGAATTCGGCTCAAAAATCACGCTCAGGAGTCAAATTTCCGACATTTCGGACATTTTGAAAACTGCAGGGGGGTTTGGGCAAAATATGACCAATCGCCGTTTTCAGTAATTGGCATATTTTCGGTTTAAAAAGTAGTAATTTAAAACTGAAAATAGGTGCAGAGAGTCAGAATTCGGCTCAAAAATCTCGCTCAAGAGTCAAATTTCCGACATTTCAGACATTTTAAAAACTGCAGGGGGGTTTGGGCAAAATATGACATGACATAATGCCGTTTTCAGTAATTGGCATATTTTCGGTATGAAAAGTCGTAATTTGAAACAGAAAATAGGTGCAGAGAGTCAGAATTCGGATCAAAAATCACGCTTAGGAGTCAAATTTCCGACATTTCGGACATTTTGAAAACTGCAGGGGGGTTTGGGCAAAATATGACCCATCGCCGTTTTCAGTAATTGGCATATTTTCGGTATAAAAAGTCGTAATTTGAAACTGAAAATAGGTGCAGAGAGTCAGAATTCGGATAAAAAGTCACGCTCACGAGTCAAATTTCCGACATTTCAGACATTTCGAGAACTGCAGGGGGGTTTGGGCAAAATATGAGCCATCGCCATTTACAGTAATTGGCATATTTTCGGTATGAAACGTCGTAATTTGAAACTGAAAATAGGTGCAGAGAGTCAGAATTCGGATCAAAAATCACGCTCAGGTGTCAAATTTCCGACATTTCAGACATTTTGAAAACTGCAGGGGGGTTTGGGCAAAATATGACCAATCGCCGTTTTCAGTAATTGGCATATTTTCGGTTTAAAAAGTAGTAATTTAAAACTGAAAATAGGTGCAGAGAGTCAGAATTCGGCTCAAAAATCTCGCTCAAGAGTCAAATTTCCGACATTTCAGACATTTTAAAAACTGCAGGGGGGTTTGGGCAAAATATGACATGACATAATGCCGTTTTCAGTAATTGGCATATTTTCGGTATGAAAAGTCGTAATTTGAAACAGAAAATAGGTGCAGAGAGTCAGAATTCGGCTCAAAAATCACGCTTAGGAGTCAAATTTCCGACATTTCGGACATTTTGAAAACTGCAGGCGGGTTTGTGCAAAATATGACCCATCGCCGTTTTCAGTAATTGGCATATTTTCGGTATAAAAAGTCGTAATTTGAAACTGAAAATAGGTGCAGAGAGTCAGCATTCGGATAAAAAATCACACTCAGGAGTCAAATTTCCGACATTTCAGACATTTTGAGAACTGCAGGGGGGTTTGGGCAAAATATGACCCATCGCTGTTTTCAGTAATTGGCATATTTTCGGTATAAAAAGTCGTAATTTGAAACTGAAAATAGGTGCAGAGAGTCAGAATTCGGATAAAAAGTCACGCTCACGAGTCAAATTTCCGACATTTCAGACATTTCGAGAACTGCAGGGGGGTTTGGGCAAAATATGAGCCATCGCCATTTACAGTAATTGGCATATTTTCGGTATGAAACGTCGTAATTTGAAACTGAAAATAGGTGCAGAGAGTCAGAATTCGGATCAAAAATCACGCTCAGGTGTCAAATTTCCGACATTTCAGACATTTTAAAAACTGCAGGGGGGTTTGGGCAAAATATGACCCATCGCCGTTTTCAGTAATTGGCATATTTTCGGTATAAAACGTCGTAATTTGAAACTGAAAATAGGTGCAGAGAGTCAGAATTCGGCTCAAAAATCACGCCCAGGAGTCAAATTTCCGACATTTCAGACATTTTGAAAACTGGAGGGGGGTTTGGGCAAAATATGACCCATCGCCGTTTTCAGTAATTGGCATATTTTCGGTCCAAAAGAGCGTAATTTGAAACTGAAAATTGGTGCAGAGAGTCAGAATTCGGATACAAAATCATGCTCAGGAGTCAAATTTCCGACATTTCAGACATTTTGAAAACTGCAGGGGGGTTTGGGCAAAATATGACCCATCGCCGTTTTCAGTAATTGGCATATTTTCGGTATAAAAAGTCGTAATTTGAAACTGAAAATAGGTGCAAAGAGTCAGAATTCGGCTCAAAAATCACGCTCAGGAGTCAAATTTCTGACATTTCGGACATTTTGAAAACTGCAGGGGGGTTTGGCCAAAATATGACCCATCGCCGTTTTCAGTAATTGGCATATTTTCGGTATGAAACGTCGTAATTTGAAACTGAAAATAGGTGCAAAGAGTCAGAATTCGGTACAAAACTCACGCTCAGGAGTCAAAATTCCGACATTTCAGACATTTTGAAAACTGCAGGGGGGTTTGGGCAAAATATGACCCATCGCCGTTTTCAGTAATTGACATATTATCGGTACAAAAAGTCGTAATTTGAAACTGAAAATAGGTGCAGAGAGTCAGAATTCGGATAAAAAATCACGCTCAGGAGTCAAATTTCCGACATTTCAGACATTTTAAAAACTGCAGGGGGGTTTGGGCAAAATATGACCCATCGCCGTTTACAGTAATTGGCATATTTTTAGTATGAAAGTTCGTAATTTGAAACTGAAAATAGGTGCAGAGAGTCAGAATTCGGCTCAAAAATAACGCTCAGGAGTCAAATTTCCGACATTTCGGACATTTTGAAAACTGCAGGGGGGTTTGGGCAAAATATGACCCATCGCCGTTTTTAGCAATTGGCATATTTTCGGTATAAAAAGTCGTAATTTGAAACTGAAAAAAGGCGCAGAGAATCAGAATTCGGCTCAAAAATCACGCTCAGGAGTCAAATTTCCGACATTTCAGACATTTCGAAAACTGCAGGGGGGTTTGGGCAAAATATGACCCATCGCCGTTTACAGTAATTGGCATATTTTCGGTATGAAACGTCGTAATTTGAAACTGAAAATAGGTGCAGAGAGTCAGAATTCGGCTCAAAAATCACGCTCAGGAGTCAAATTTTCGACATTTCAGACATTTTGAAAACTGCAGGGGGGGTGTGGGCAAAATATGACCCATCGCCATTTTCAGTAATTGGCATATTTTCGGTATAAAAAGTCGTAATTTGAAACTGAAAATAGGTGCAGAGAGTCAGAATTCTGCTCAAAAATCCTGCTCAAGAGACAAATTTCCGACATTTCAGACATTTTAAAAACTGCAGGAGGGTTTGGGCAAAATATGACATGACACATCGCCGTTTTCAGTAATTGGCATATTTTCGGTATGAAAAGTCGTAATTTGAAACTGAAAATAGGTGCAGAGAGTCAGAATTCCGATAAAAAATCACGCTCAGGAGTCAAATTTCCGACATTTCAGACATTTCGAAAACTGCAGGGGGGTTTGGGCAAAATTTGACCCATCGCCGTTTTCAGTAATTGGCATATTTTCGGTATAAAAAGTCGTAATTTGAAACTGAAAATAGGTGCAGAGAGTCAGAATTCGGATAAAAAATCACGCTCAGGAGTCAAATTTCCGACATTTCTGACATTTTGAGAACTGCAGGGGGGTTTGGGCAAAATATGACCCTTCGCCGTTTTCAGTAATTGGCATATTTTCGGTATAAAAAGTCGTAATTTGAAACTGAAAATAGGTGCAGAGAGTCAGAATTCGGATAAAAAGTCACACTCAAGAGTCAAATTTCAGACATTTCAGACATTTCGAAAACTGCAGGGGGGTTTGGGCAAAATATGACCCATCGCCATTTACAATAATTGGCATATTTTCGGTATGAAACGTCGTAATTTGAAACTGAAAATAGGTGCAGAGAGTCAGAATTCTGCTCAAAAATCACGCTCAGGAGTCAAATTTCCGACATTTCAGACATTTTAAAAACTGCAGAGGGGTTTGGGCAAAATATGACCCATCGCCGTTTTCAGTAATTGGCATATTTTCGGTATGAAACGTCGTAATTTGAAACTGAAAATAGGTGCAGAGAGTCAGAATTCGGATAAAAAATCACGCTCAGGAGTCAAATTTCCGACATTTCATACATTTTAAAAACTGCAGGGGGGTTTGGGCAAAATATGACCCATCGTCGTTTTCAGTAATTGGCATATTTTCGGTATGAAACGTCGTAATTTGAAACTGAAAATAGGTGCAGAGAGTCAGAATTCGGATAAAAAATCACGCTCAGGAGTCAAATTTCCGACATTTCAGACATTTTGAAAACTGCAGGGCGGTTTGGGCAAAATATGACCCATCGCCGTTTTCAGTAATTGGCATATTTTCGGTATGAAACGTCGTAATTTGAAACTGAAAATAGGTGCAGAGAGTCAGAATTCGGTAAAAAAATCACGCTCAGGAGTCAAAATTCCGACATTTCAGACATTTCGAGAACTGCAGGGGGGTTTGGGCAAAATATGAGCCATCGCCATTTACAGTAATTGGCATATTTCCGGTATGAAACGTCGTAATATGAAACTGAAAATAGGTGCAGAGAGTCAGAATTCGGATCAAAAATCACGCTCAGGTGTCAAATTTCCGACATTTCAGACATTTTAAAAACTGCAGGGGGGTTTGGGCAAAATATGACCCATCGCTGTTTTCAGTAATTGGCATATTTTCGGTATGAAACGTCGTAATTTGAAACTGAAAATAGGTGCAGAGAGTCAGAATTCGGCTCAAAAATCACGCCCAGGAGTCAAATTTCCGACATTTCAGACATTTTGAAAACTGCAGGGGGGTTTGGGCAAAATATGACCCATCGCCGTTTTCAGTAATTGGCATATTTTCGGTATGAAACGTCGTAATTTGAAACTGAAAATAGGTGCAAAGAGTCAGAATTCGGTACAAAAATCACGCTCAGGAGTCAAAATTCCGACATTTCAGACATTTTGAAAACTGCAGGGGGGTTTGGGCAAAATATGACCCATCGCCGTTTTCAGTAATTGGCATATTTTCGGTACAAAAAGTCGTAATTTGAAACTGAAAATAGGTGCAGAGAGTCAGAATTCGGATAAAAAATCACGCTCAGGAATAAAATTTCCGACATTTCAGACATTTTAAAAACTGCAGGGGGGTTTGGGCAAAATATGACCCATCGCCGTTTACAGTAATTGGCATATTTTCAGTATGAAAGTTCGTAATTTGAAACTGAAAATAGGTGCAGAGAGTCAGAATTCGGCTCAAAAATCACGCTCAGGAGTCAAATTTCCGACATTTCGGACATTTTGAAAACTGCAGGGGGGTTTGGGCAAAATATGACCCATCGCTGTTTACAGTAATTGGCATATTTTCGGTATGAAACGTCGTAATTTGAAACTGAAAATAGGTGCAGAGAGTCAGAATTCGGCTCAAAAATCACGCTCAGGAGTCAAATTTTCGACATTTCAGACATTTTGAAAACTGCAGGGGGGTGTGGGCAAAATATGACCCATCGCCGTTTTCAGTAATTGGCATATTTTCGGTATAAAAAGTCGTAATTTGAAACTGAAAATAGGTGCAGAGAGTCAGAATTCCGATAAAAAATCACGCTCAGGAGTCAAATTTCCGACATTTCAGACATTTCGAAAACTGCAGGGGGGGTTTGGGCAAAATTTGACCCATCGCCGTTTTCAGTAATTGGCATATTTTCGGTATAAAAAGTCGTAATTTGAAACTGAAAATAGGTGCAGAGAGTCAGAATTCGGATAAAAAATCACGCTCAGGAGTCAAATTTCCGACATTTCTGACATTTTGAGAACTGCAGGGGGGGGTTTGGGCAAAATATGACCCTTCGCCGTTTTCAGTAATTGGCATATTTTCGGTATAAAAAGTCGTAATTTGAAACTGAAAATAGGTGCAGAGAGTCAGAATTCGGATAAAAAGTCACGCTCAAGAGTCAAATTTCCGACATTTCAGACATTTCGAAAACTGCAGGGGGGTTTGGGCAAAATATGACCCATCGCCATTTACAATAATTGGCATATTTTCGGTATGAAACGTCGTAATTTGAAACTGAAAATAGGTGCAGAGAGTCAGAATTCTGCTCAAAAATCACGCTCAGGAGTCAAATTTCCGACATTTCAGACATTTTAAAAACTGCAGAGGGGTTTGGGCAAAATATGACCCATCGCCGTTTTCAGTAATTGGCATATTTTCGGTATGAAACGTCGTAATTTGAAACTGAAAATAGGTGCAGAGAGTCAGAATTCGGATAAAAAATCACGCTCAGGAGTCAAATTTCCGACATTTCATACATTTTAAAAACTGCAGGGGGGTTTGTGTAAAATATTACATGACACATCGCCGTTTTCAGTAATTTGCATATTTTCGGTATGAAAAGTCGAAATTTGAAACTGAAAATAGGTGCAGAGAGTCAGAATTCGGCTCAAAAATCACGCTCAGGAGTCAAATTTTCGACATTTCAGACATTTTAAAAACTGCAGGGGGGTTTGGGCATAATATGACCCATTGCCGTTTTCAGTAATTGGCATATTTTCGGTATAAAAAGTCGTAATTTGAAACTGAAAATAGGTGCAGAGAGTCAGAATTCGGATAAAAAATCACGCTCAGGAGTCAAATTTCCGACATTTCAGACATTTTGAAAACTGCAGGGGGGTTTGGGCAAAATATGACCCATCGATGTTTTCAGTAATTGGCATATTTTCGGTATAAAAAGTCGTAATATGAAACTGAAAATAGGTGCAAAGAGTCAGAATTTGGCTCAAAAATCACGCTAAGGAGTCAAATTTCCGACATTTCGGACATTTTGAAAACTGCAGGCGGGTTTGGACAAAATATGACCCATCGCCGTTTTCAGTAATTGGCATATTTTCGGTATAAAAAGTCGTAATTTGAAACTGAAAATAGGTGCAGAGAGTCAGAATTCGGATAAAAAATCACGCTCATTAGTCAAATTTCCGACATTTCAGACATTTCGAAAACTGCAGGGGGGGTTTGGGCAAAATATGACCCATCGCCGTTTTCAGAAATTGGCATATTTTCGGTATAAAAAGTCGTAATTTGAAACTGAAAATAGGTGCAGAGAGTCAGAATTCGGATAAAAAGTCACGCTCAAGAGTCAAATTTCCGACATTTCAGACCTTTTAAAAACTGCAGGGGGGTTTGGGCAAAATATGACCCATCGCTGTTTTCAGTAATTGGCATATTTTCGGTATGAAACGTCGTAATTTGAAACTGAAAATAGGTGCAGAGAGTCAGAATTCGGCTCAAAAATCACGCTCAGGAGTCAAATTACCGACATTTCAGACATTTTGAAAACTGGAGGGGGGTTTGGGCAAAATATGACCCATCGCCGTTTTCAGTAATTGGCATATTTTCGGTCCAAAAGAGCGTAATTTGAAACTGAAAATTGGTGCAGAGAGTCAGAATTCGGATACAAAATCACGCTCAGGAGTCAAATTTCCGACATTTCAGACATTTTGAAAAATGCAGGGGGGTTTGGGCAAAATATGACCCATCGCCGTTTACAGTAATTGGCATATTTTCGGTATGAAACGTCGTAATTTGAAACTGAAAATAGGTGCAGAGAGTCAGAATTCGGCTCAAAAATCACGCTCAGGAGTCAAATTTTCGACATTTCAGACATTTTAAAAAGGGGGTTTTGGCAAAATATGACCCATCGCCGTTTTCAGTAATTGGCATATTTTCGGTATGAAAAGTCGTAATTTGAAACAGAAAATAGGTGCAGAGAGTCAGAATTCGGCTCAAAAATCACGCTAAGGAGTCAAATTTCCGACATTTCGGACATTTTGAAAACTGCAGGGGGGTGTGGGCATAATATGACCCTTCGCCGTTTTCAGTAATTGGCATATTTTCGGTATGAAAAGTCGTAATTTGAAACAGAAAATAGGTGCAGAGAGTCAGAATTCGGCTCAAAAATCACGCTAAGGAGTCAAATTTCCGACATTTCAGACATTTTGAGAACTGCAGGGGGGTTTGGGCAAAATATGACCCATCGCCGTTTTCAGTAATTGGCATATTTTCGGTATAAAAAGTCGTAATTTGAATTTGAAAATAGGTGCACAGAGTCAGAATTCGGATAAAAAGTCACGCTCAAGAGTCAAATTTCCGACATTTCAGACATTTCGAAAACTGCAGGGGGGTTTGGGCAAAATATGACCCATCGCCGTTTTCAGTAATTGGCATATTTTCGGTATAAAAAGTCGTAATTTGAATTTGAAAATAGGTGCAGAGAGTCAGCATTCGGATAAAAAGTCACGCTCAAGAGTCAAATTTCCGACATTTCAGATATTTTAAAAACTGCAGGGGGGTTTGGGCAAAATATGACCCATCGCCGTTTTCAGTAATTGGCATATTTTCGGTATGAAACGTCGTAATTTGAAACTGAAAATAGGTGCAGAGAGTCAGAATTCGGTACAAAAATCACGCTCAGGAGTCAAATTTCCGACATTTCAGACATTTCGAAAACTGCAGGGGGGTTTGGGCAAAATATGACCCATCCCCGTTTTCAGTAATTGGCATATTTTCGGTATGAAACGTCGTAATTTGAAACTGAAAATAGGTGCAGAGAGTCAGAATTCGGATAAAAAATCACTCAGGAGTCAAATTTCCGACATTTCAGACATTTTGAAAACTGCAGGGGGGTTTGGGCAAAATATGACATGACACATCGCCGTTTTCAGTAATTTGCATATTTTCGGTATGAAAAGTCGAAATTTGAAACTGAAAATAGGTGCAGAGAGTCAGAATTCGGCTCAAAAATCACGCTGAGTCAAATTTCCGACATTTCGGACATTTTGAAAACTGCAGGGGGGTTTGTGCAAAATATGACCCATTGCCGTTTTCAGTAATTGGCATATTTTCGGTATGAAACGTCGTAATTTGAAACTGAAAATAGGTGCAGAGAGTCAGAATTCGGCTAAAAATTCACGCTCAAGAGTCAAATTTCCGACATTTGAGACAATTTAAAAACTGCAGGGGGGTTTGGGCAAAATATGACCCATTGCCGTTTTCAGTAATTGGCATATTTTCGGTATAAAAAGTCGTAATTTGAAACTGAAAATAGGTGCAGAGAGTCAGAATTCGGATAAAAAATCACACTCAGGAGTCAAATTTCCATTTCAGACATTATGAAAAATGCAGGGGGGTTTGGGCAAAATATGACCCATCGCCGTTTTCAGTAATTGGCATATTTTCGGTATAAAAAGTCGTAATTTGAAACTGAAAATAGGTGCAGTGAGTCAGAATTCGGATAAAAAATCACGCTCAGGAGTCAAATTAACGACATTTCAGACATTTTGAAAACTGCAGGGGGGTTTGGGCAAAATATGACCCATCGCCGTTTACAGTAATTGGCATATTTTCGGTATGAAACGTCGTAATTTGAAACTGAAAATAGGTGCAGAGAGAATTCGGCTCAAAAATCACGCTCAGGAGTCAAATTTCCGACATTTCAGACATTTTAAAAACTGCAGGGGGGTTTGGGCAAAATATGACACAATGCCGTTTTCAGTAATTGGCCTATTTTCGGTATGAAAAGTCGTAATTTGAAACTGAAAATAGGTGCAGAGAGTCAGAATTCGGCTCAAAAAATCACGCTCAGGAGTCAAATTTCCGACATTTCGGACATTTTGAAAACTGCAGGGGGGTTGGGGCAAAATATGACCCATCGCCGTTTTCAGTAATTGGCATATTTTCGGTATAAAAAGTCGTAATTTGAAACTGAAAATAGGTGCAGAGAGTCAGAATTCGGATAAAAAATCACGCTCATTAGTCAAATTTCCGACATTTCAGACATTTCGAAAACTGCAGGGGGGGTTTGGGCAAAATATGACCCATCGCCGTTTTCAGAAATTGGCATATTTTCGGTATAAAAAGTCGTAATTTGAAACTGAAAATAGGTGCAGAGAGTCAGAATTCGGATAAAAAGTCACGCTCAAGAGTCAAATTTCCGACATTTCAGACCTTTTAAAAACTGCAGGGGGGTTTGGGCAAAATATGACCCATCGCTGTTTTCAGTAATTGGCATATTTTCGGTATGAAACGTCGTAATTTGAAACTGAAAATAGGTGCAGAGAGTCAGAATTCGGCTCAAAAATCACGCTCAGGAGTCAAATTACCGACATTTCAGACATTTTGAAAACTGGAGGGGGGTTTGGGCAAAATATGACCCATCGCCGTTTTCAGTAATTGGCATATTTTCGGTCCAAAAGAGCGTAATTTGAAACTGAAAATTGGTGCAGAGAGTCAGAATTCGGATACAAAATCACGCTCAGGAGTCAAATTAACGACATTTCAGACATTTTGAAAACTGCAGGGGGGTTTGGGCAAAATATGACCCATCGCCGTTTACAGTAATTGGCATATTTTCGGTATGAAACGTCGTAATTTGAAACTGAAAATAGGTGCAGAGAGTCAGAATTCGGCTCAAAAATCACGCTCAGGAGTCAAATTTTCGACATTTCAGACATTTTAAAAAGGGGGTTTTGGCAAAATATGACCCATCGCCGTTTTCAGTAATTGGCATATTTTCGGTATGAAAAGTCGTAATTTGAAACAGAAAATAGGTGCAGAGAGTCAGAATTCGGCTCAAAAATCACGCTCAGGAGTCAAATTTCCGACATTTCGGACATTTTGAAAACTGCAGGGGGGTGTGGGCAAAATATGACCCTTCGCCGTTTTCAGTAATTGGCATATTTTCGGTATGAAAAGTCGTAATTTGAAACAGAAAATAGGTGCAGAGAGTCAGAATTCGGCTCAAAAATCACGCTAAGGAGTCAAATTTCCGACATTTCAGACATTTTGAGAACTGCAGGGGGGTTTGGGCAAAATATGACCCATCGCCGTTTTCAGTAATTGGCATATTTTCGGTATAAAAAGTCGTAATTTGAATTTGAAAATAGGTGCACAGAGTCAGAATTCGGATAAAAAGTCACGCTCAAGAGTCAAATTTCCGACATTTCAGACATTTCGAAAACTGCAGGGGGGTTTGGGCAAAATATGACCCATCGCCGTTTTCAGTAATTGGCATATTTTCGGTATAAAAAGTCGTAATTTGAATTTGAAAATAGGTGCAGAGAGTCAGCATTCGGATAAAAAGTCACGCTCAAGAGTCAAATTTCCGACATTTCAGATATTTTAAAAACTGCAGGGGGGTTTGGGCAAAATATGACCCATCGCCGTTTTCAGTAATTGGCATATTTTCGGTATGAAACGTCGTAATTTGAAACTGAAAATAGGTGCAGAGAGTCAGAATTCGGTACAAAAATCACGCTCAGGAGTCAAATTTCCGACATTTCAGACATTTCGAAAACTGCAGGGGGGTTTGGGCAAAATATGACCCATCCCCGTTTTCAGTAATTGGCATATTTTCGGTATGAAACGTCGTAATTTGAAACTGAAAATAGGTGCAGAGAGTCAGAATTCGGATAAAAAATCACTCAGGAGTCAAATTTCCGACATTTCAGACATTTTGAAAACTGCAGGGGGGTTTGGGCAAAATATGACATGACACATCGCCGTTTTCAGTAATTTGCATATTTTCGGTATGAAAAGTCGAAATTTGAAACTGAAAATAGGTGCAGAGAGTCAGAATTCGGCTCAAAAATCACGCTGAGTCAAATTTCCGACATTTCGGACATTTTGAAAACTGCAGGGGGGTTTGTGCAAAATATGACCCATTGCCGTTTTCAGTAATTGGCATATTTTCGGTATGAAACGTCGTAATTTGAAACTGAAAATAGGTGCAGAGAGTCAGAATTCGGCTAAAAATTCACGCTCAAGAGTCAAATTTCCGACATTTGAGACAATTTAAAAACTGCAGGGGGGTTTGGGCAAAATATGACCCATTGCCGTTTTCAGTAATTGGCATATTTTCGGTATAAAAAGTCGTAATTTGAAACTGAAAATAGGTGCAGAGAGTCAGAATTCGGATAAAAAATCACACTCAGGAGTCAAATTTCCATTTCAGACATTATGAAAAATGCAGGGGGGTTTGGGCAAAATATGACCCATCGCCGTTTTCAGTAATTGGCATATTTTCGGTATAAAAAGTCGTAATTTGAAACTGAAAATAGGTGCAGTGAGTCAGAATTCGGATAAAAAATCACGCTCAGGAGTCAAATTAACGACATTTCAGACATTTTGAAAACTGCAGGGGGGTTTGGGCAAAATATGACCCATCGCCGTTTACAGTAATTGGCATATTTTCGGTATGAAACGTCGTAATTTGAAACTGAAAATAGGTGCAGAGAGAATTCGGCTCAAAAATCACGCTCAGGAGTCAAATTTCCGACATTTCAGACATTTTAAAAACTGCAGGGGGGTTTGGGCAAAATATGACACAATGCCGTTTTCAGTAATTGGCCTATTTTCGGTATGAAAAGTCGTAATTTGAAACTGAAAATAGGTGCAGAGAGTCAGAATTCGGCTCAAAAAATCACGCTCAGGAGTCAAATTTCCGACATTTCGGACATTTTGAAAACTGCAGGGGGGTTGGGGCAAAATATGACCCATCGCCGTTTTCAGTAATTGGCATATTTTCGGTATGAAACGTCGTAATTTGAAACTGAAAATAGGTGCAGAGAGTCAGAATTCGGCTAAAAATTCACGCTCATGAGTCAAATTTCCGACATTTCAGACATTTTAAAAACTGCAGGGGGGTTTGGGCAAAATATGACCCATTGCCGTTTTCAGTAATTGGCATATTTTCGGTATAAAAAGTCGTAATTTGAAACTGAAAATAGGTGCAGAGAGTCAGAATTCGGATAAAAAATCACTCAGGAGTCAAATTTCCATTTCAGACATTATGAAAAATGCAGGGGGGTTTGGGCAAAATATGACCCATCGCCGTTTTCAGTAATTGGCATATTTTCGGTATAAAAAGTCGTAATTTGAAACTGAAAATAGGTGCAGTGAGTCAGAATTCGGATAAAAAATCACGCTCAGGAGTCAAATTAACGACATTTCAGACATTTTGAAAACTGCAGGGGGGTTTGGGCAAAATATGACCCTTCGCCGTTTACAGTAATTGGCATATTTTCGGTATGAAACGTCGTAATTTGAAACTGAAAATAGGTGCAGAGAGTCAGAATTCGGCTCAAAAAATCACGTTCAGGAGTCAAATTTCCGACATTTCGGACATTTTGAGAACTGCAGGGGGGGTTTGGGCAAAATATGACCCTTCGCCGTTTTCAGTAATTGGCATATTTTCGGTATGAAACGTCGTAATTTGAAACTGAAAATAGGTGCAGAGAGAATTCGGCTCAAAAATCACGCTCAGGAGTCAAATTTCCGACATTTCAGACATTTTAAAAACTGCAGGGGGGTTTGGGCAAAATATGACCCATCGCCGTTTTCAGTAATTGGCATATTTTCGGTATGAAACGTCGTAATTTGAAACTGAAAATAGGTGCAGAGAGTCAGAATTCGGATAAAAAATCACGCTCAGGAATCAAATTTCCGATATTTCAGACATTTTGAAAACTGAAGGGGGGTTTGGGCATAATATGACCCATCGCCGTTTTCAGTAATTGGTATATTTTCGGTATAAAAAGTCGTAATTTGAAACTGAAAATAGGTGCAGAGAGTCAGAATTCGGATAAAAAATCACGCTCAGGAGTCAAATTTCCGACATTTCAGATATTTTGAAAACTGCAGGGGGGTGTGGGCAAAATATGACCCATCGCCGTTTTCAGTAATTGGCATATTTTCGGTATAAAACGTCGTAATTTGAAACTGAAAATAGGTGCAGAGAGTCAGAATTTGGCTCAAAAATCACGCTCGAAAGTCAAATTTCCGACATTTCAGACATTTTAAAAACTGCAGGGGGGTTTGTGCAAAATATGATATGACACATCGCCGTTTTCAGTAATTGGCATATTTTCGGTATGAAAAGTCGAAATTTGAAACTGAAAATGGGTGCAGAGTCAGAATTCGGCTCAAAAATCACGCTAAGGAGTCAAATTTCCGACATTTCGGACATTTTGAAAACTGCAGGCGGGTTTGGGCAAAATATGACCCATCGCCGTTTTCAGTAATTGGCATATATTCGGTATAAAAATTCGTAATTTGAAACTGAAAATAGGTGCAGAGAGTCAGAATTCGGCTCAAAAATCACGCTCAGGAGTCAAATTTCCGACATTTCAGACATTTTAAAAACTGCAGGGGGGTTTGGGCAAAATATGACATGACACATCGCCGTTTTCAGTAATTTGCATATTTTCGGTATGAAAAGTCGTAATTTGAAACTGAAAATAGGTGCAGAGAGTCAGAATTCGGCTCAAAAATCACGCTGAGGAGTCAAATTTCCGACATTTCGGACATTTTGAAAACTGCAGGGTGGTTTGGGCAAAATATGACCCTTCACCGTTTTCAGTAATTGGCATATTTTCGGTATAAAAAGTCGTAATTTGAAACTGAAAATAGGTGCAGAGAGTCAGAATTCGGATAAAAAATCACGCCCAGGAGTCAAATTTTCGACATTTCAGACATTTTGAAAACTGCAGGGGGGGTTTGTGCAAAATATGACCCATTGCCGTTTTCAGTAATTGGCATATTTTCGGTATGAAACGTCGTAATTTGAAACTGAAAATAGGTGCAGAGAGTCAGAATTCGGCTAAAAATTCACGCTCAAGAGTCAAATTTCCGACATTTGAGACAATTTAAAAACTGCAGGGGGGTTTGGGCAAAATATGACCCATTGCCGTTTTCAGTAATTGGCATATTTTCGGTATAAAAAGTCGTAATTTGAAACTGAAAATAGGTGCAGAGAGTCAGAATTCGGATAAAAAATCACACTCAGGAGTCAAATTTCCATTTCAGACATTATGAAAAATGCAGGGGGGTTTGGGCAAAATATGACCCATCGCCGTTTTCAGTAATTGGCATATTTTCGGTATAAAAAGTCGTAATTTGAAACTGAAAATAGGTGCAGTGAGTCAGAATTCGGATAAAAAATCACGCTCAGGAGTCAAATTAACGACATTTCAGACATTTTGAAAACTGCAGGGGGGTTTGGGCAAAATATGACCCATCGCCGTTTACAGTAATTGGCATATTTTCGGTATGAAACGTCGTAATTTGAAACTGAAAATAGGTGCAGAGAGAATTCGGCTCAAAAATCACGCTCAGGAGTCAAATTTCCGACATTTCAGACATTTTAAAAGCTGCAGGGGGGTTTGGGCAAAATATGACACAATGCCGTTTTCAGTAATTGGCCTATTTTCGGTATGAAAAGTCGTAATTTGAAACTGAAAATAGGTGCAGAGAGTCAGAATTCGGCTCAAAAAATCACGCTCAGGAGTCAAATTTCCGACATTTCGGACATTTTGAAAACTGCAGGGGGGTTGGGGCAAAATATGACCCATCGCCGTTTTCAGTAATTGGCATATTTTCGGTATGAAACGTCGTAATTTGAAACTGAAAATAGGTGCAGAGAGTCAGAATTCGGCTAAAAATTCACGCTCATGAGTCAAATTTCCGACATTTCAGACATTTTAAAAACTGCAGGGGGGTTTGGGCAAAATATGACCCATTGCCGTTTTCAGTAATTGGCATATTTTCGGTATAAAAAGTCGTAATTTGAAACTGAAAATAGGTGCAGAGAGTCAGAATTCGGATAAAAAATCACTCAGGAGTCAAATTTCCATTTCAGACATTATGAAAAATGCAGGGGGTTTTGGGCAAAATATGACCCATCGCCGTTTTCAGTAATTGGCATATTTTCGGTATAAAAAGTCGTAATTTGAAACTGAAAATAGGTGCAGTGAGTCAGAATTCGGATAAAAAATCACGCTCAGGAGTCAAATTAACGACATTTCAGACATTTTGAAAACTGCAGGGGGGTTTGGGCAAAATATGACCCTTCGCCGTTTACAGTAATTGGCATATTTTCGGTATGAAACGTCGTAATTTGAAACTGAAAATAGGTGCAGAGAGTCAGAATTCGGCTCAAAAAATCACGTTCAGGAGTCAAATTTCCGACATTTCGGACATTTTGAGAACTGCAGGGGGGGTTTGGGCAAAATATGACCCTTCGCCGTTTTCAGTAATTGGCATATTTTCGGTATGAAACGTCGTAATTTGAAACTGAAAATAGGTGCAGAGAGAATTCGGCTCAAAAATCACGCTCAGGAGTCAAATTTCCGACATTTCAGACATTTTAAAAACTGCAGGGGGGTTTGGGCAAAATATGACCCATCGCCGTTTTCAGTAATTGGCATATTTTCGGTATGAAACGTCGTAATTTGAAACTGAAAATAGGTGCAGAGAGTCAGAATTCGGATAAAAAATCACGCTCAGGAATCAAATTTCCGATATTTCAGACATTTTGAAAACTGAAGGGGGGTTTGGGCATAATATGACCCATCGCCGTTTTCAGTAATTGGTATATTTTCGGTATAAAAAGTCGTAATTTGAAACTGAAAATAGGTGCAGAGAGTCAGAATTCGGATAAAAAATCACGCTCAGGAGTCAAATTTCCGACATTTCAGATATTTTGAAAACTGCAGGGGGGTGTGGGCAAAATATGACCCATCGCCGTTTTCAGTAATTGGCATATTTTCGGTATAAAACGTCGTAATTTGAAACTGAAAATAGGTGCAGAGAGTCAGAATTTGGCTCAAAAATCACGCTCGAAAGTCAAATTTCCGACATTTCAGACATTTTAAAAACTGCAGGGGGGTTTGTGCAAAATATGATATGACACATCGCCGTTTTCAGTAATTGGCATATTTTCGGTATGAAAAGTCGAAATTTGAAACTGAAAATGGGTGCAGAGTCAGAATTCGGCTCAAAAATCACGCTAAGGAGTCAAATTTCCGACATTTCGGACATTTTGAAAACTGCAGGCGGGTTTGGGCAAAATATGACCCATCGCCGTTTTCAGTAATTGGCATATATTCGGTATAAAAATTCGTAATTTGAAACTGAAAATAGGTGCAGAGAGTCAGAATTCGGCTCAAAAATCACGCTCAGGAGTCAAATTTCCGACATTTCAGACATTTTAAAAACTGCAGGGGGGTTTGGGCAAAATATGACATGACACATCGCCGTTTTCAGTAATTTGCATATTTTCGGTATGAAAAGTCGTAATTTGAAACTGAAAATAGGTGCAGAGAGTCAGAATTCGGCTCAAAAATCACGCTGAGGAGTCAAATTTCCGACATTTCGGACATTTTGAAAACTGCAGGGTGGTTTGGGCAAAATATGACCCTTCACCGTTTTCAGTAATTGGCATATTTTCGGTATAAAAAGTCGTAATTTGAAACTGAAAATAGGTGCAGAGAGTCAGAATTCGGATAAAAAATCACGCCCAGGAGTCAAATTTTCGACATTTCAGACATTTTGAAAACTGCAGGGGGGGTTTGTGCAAAATATGACCCATCGCCGTTTTCAGTAATTGGCATATTTTCGGTATAAAAAGTCGTAATTTGAAACTGAAAATAGGTGCAGAGAGTCAGAATTTCGATACAAAATCACGCTCAGGAGTCAAATTTCCGACATTTCAGACATTTTGAAAACTGCAGGGGGGTTAGGGCAAAATATGACCCATCGCCGTTTACAGTAATTGGCATATTTTCGGTATAAAACGTCGTAATTTGAAACTGAAAATAGGTGCAGAGAGTCAGAATTCGGATAAAAAATCACGATCAGGAGTCAAATTTCCGACATTTCAGATATTTCGAAAACTGCAGGGGGGTTTGGGCAAAATATGACCCATCGTCGTTTTCAGCAATTGGCATATTTTCGGTATGAAAATTCGTAATTTGAAACTGAAAATAGGTGCAGAGAGTCAGAATTCGGAAAAAAAATCACGCTCAGGAGTCAAATTTCCGACATTTCAGACATTTTGAAAACTGCAGGGGGGTTTGGGCAAAATATGACACATCGCCGTTTTCAGTAATTGGTATATTTTCGGTATGAAACGTCGTAATTTGAAACTGAAAATAGGTGCAGAGAGTCAGAATTCTGATAAAAAATCACGCTCAAGAGTCAAATTTCCGACATTTCAGACATTTTGAAAACTGCAGGGGGGGTTTGGGCAAACTATGACCCATCGCCGTTTTCAGTAATTGGCATATTTTCGGTATAAAAAGTCGTAATTTGAAACTGAAAATAGGTGCAGAGAGTCAGAATTCGGATAAAAAATCAGGCTCAGGAGTCAAATTTCCGACATTTCAGACATTTTGAAAACTGCAGGGGGGTTTGGGCAAAATATGACCCATCGCCGTTTTCAGTAATTGGCATATTTTCGGTATAAAAAGTCGTAATTTGAAACTGAAAATAGGTGCAGAGAGTCAGAATTCGGATAAAAAATCACGCTCAGGAGTCAAATTTCCGACATTTCAGACATTTTGAAAACTGCAGGGGGGTTTGGGCAAAATATGACCCATCGCCGTTTTCAGTAATTGGTATATTTTCGGTATAAAAAGTCGTAATTTGAAACTGAAAATAGGTGCAGAGAGTCAGAATTCGGATAAAAAATCACGCTCAGGAGTCAAATTTCCGACATTTCAGATATTTTGAAAACTGCAGGGGGGTGTGGGCAAAATATGACCCATCGCCGTTTTCAGTAATTGGCATATTTTCGGTATAAAACGTCGTAATTTGAAACTGAAAATAGGTGCAGAGAGTCAGAATTTGGCTCAAAAATCACGCTCGAAAGTCAAATTTCCGACATTTCAGACATTTTAAAAACTGCAGGGGGGTTTGTGCAAAATATGATATGACACATCGCCGTTTTCAGTAATTGGCATATTTTCGGTATGAAAAGTCGAAATTTGAAACTGAAAATGGGTGCAGAGTCAGAATTCGGCTCAAAAATCACGCTAAGGAGTCAAATTTCCGACATTTCGGACATTTTGAAAACTGCAGGCGGGTTTGGGCAAAATATGACCCATCGCCGTTTTCAGTAATTGGCATATATTCGGTATAAAAATTCGTAATTTGAAACTGAAAATAGGCGCAGAGAGTCAGAATTCGGCTCAAAAATCACGCTCAGGAGTCAAATTTCCGACATTTCAGACATTTTAAAAACTGCAGGGGGGTTTGGGCAAAATATGACATGACACATCGCCGTTTTCAGTAATTTGCATATTTTCGGTATGAAAAGTCGTAATTTGAAACTGAAAATAGGTGCAGAGAGTCAGAATTCGGCTCAAAAATCACGCTGAGGAGTCAAATTTCCGACATTTCGGACATTTTGAAAACTGCAGGGTGGTTTGGGCAAAATATGACCCTTCACCGTTTTCAGTAATTGGCATATTTTCGGTATAAAAAGTCGTAATTTGAAACTGAAAATAGGTGCAGAGAGTCAGAATTCGGATAAAAAATCACGCCCAGGAGTCAAATTTTCGACATTTCAGACATTTTGAAAACTGCAGGGGGGGTTTGTGCAAAATATGACCCATCGCCGTTTTCAGTAATTGGCATATTTTCGGTATAAAAAGTCGTAATTTGAAACTGAAAATAGGTGCAGAGAGTCAGAATTTCGATACAAAATCACGCTCAGGAGTCAAATTTCCGACATTTCAGACATTTTGAAAACTGCAGGGGGGTTAGGGCAAAATATGACCCATCGCCGTTTACAGTAATTGGCATATTTTCGGTATAAAACGTCGTAATTTGAAACTGAAAATAGGTGCAGAGAGTCAGAATTCGGATAAAAAATCACGATCAGGAGTCAAATTTCCGACATTTCAGATATTTCGAAAACTGCAGGGGGGTTTGGGCAAAATATGACCCATCGTCGTTTTCAGCAATTGGCATATTTTCGGTATGAAAATTCGTAATTTGAAACTGAAAATAGGTGCAGAGAGTCAGAATTCGGAAAAAAAATCACGCTCAGGAGTCAAATTTCCGACATTTCAGACATTTTGAAAACTGCAGGGGGGTTTGGGCAAAATATGACCCATCGCCGTTTTCAGTAATTGGTATATTTTCGGTATGAAACGTCGTAATTTGAAACTGAAAATAGGTGCAGAGAGTCAGAATTCTGATAAAAAATCACGCTCAAGAGTCAAATTTCCGACATTTCAGACATTTTGAAAACTGCAGGGGGGGTTTGGGCAAACTATGACCCATCGCCGTTTTCAGTAATTGGCATATTTTCGGTATAAAAAGTCGTAATTTGAAACTGAAAATAGGTGCAGAGAGTCAGAATTCGGATAAAAAATCACGCTCAGGAGTCAAATTTCCGACATTTCAGACATTTTGAAAACTGCAGGGGGGTTTGGGCAAAATATGACCCATCGCCGTTTTCAGTAATTGGCATATTTTCGGTATAAAAAGTCGTAATTTGAAACTGAAAATAGGTGCAGAGAGTCAGAATTCGGATAAAAAATCACGCTCAGGAGTCAAATTTCCGACATTTCAGACATTTTGAAAACTGCAGGGGGGTTTGGGCAAAATATGACCCATCGCCGTTTTCAGTAATTGGCATATTTTTGGTATAAAAAGTCGTAATTTGAAACTGAAAATAGGTGCAGAGAGTCAGAATTCGGATAAAAAATCACACTCAGGAGTCAAATTTCCATTTCAGACATTTTGAAAAATGCAGGGGGTTTGGGCAAAATATGACCCATCGCCGTTTTCAGTAATTGGCATATTTTCGGTATAAAAAGTCGTAATTTGACACTGAAAATAGGTGCAGAGTCAGAATTCGGATAGAAAATCACGCTCAGGAGTCAAATTTCCGACATTTTAGACATTTTGAAAACTGCAGGGGGGTTTGGTCAAAATATGACCCATCGCCGTTTACAGTAATTGGCATATTTTCGGTATGAAACGTCGTAATTTGAAACTGAAAATAGGTGCAGAGAGTTAGAATTCGGCTCAAAAATCACGCTCAGGAGTCAAATTTCCGACATTTCAGACATTTTGAAAACTGCAGGGGGGTTTGGACAAAATATGACCCATCGCCGTTTTCAGTAATTGGCATATTTTCGGTATAAAAAGTCGTAATTTGAAACTGAAAATAGGTGCAGAGTCAGAATTCGGCTCAAAAATCACGCTCAGGAGTCAAATTTCCGACATTTCAGACATTTTAAAAACTACAGGGGGTTTGGGCAAAATATGACCCATCGCCGTTTACAGTAATTGGCATATTTTCGGTATGAAACGTCGTAATTTGAAACTGAAAATAAGTGCAGAGAGTCAGAATTCGGCTCAAAAATCACGCTCAGGAGTGAAATTTCCGACATTTAAGACATTTTGAAAACTGCAGAGGGGTTTGGTCAAAATATCGGGCGATTTTTGCCGCTAACGGCCAAAAACCGCGCTATTTTCGACGCTAGCGGCCAGAAACCATGCGATTTTTGCAGCTGGCGGGCAAAAATCGCGCGAATTTCGCCGCTACCTGCCAAAAATCGACCGATTTTCGCCGCTAGCGGCCAAAAAAGGGGCCATTTTCGCCGCTAGCGGCCAAAAAAGGGGCTATTTTCGCCGCTAGCGGCCAAAAATGGGGCGATTTTCGCTGCTAGCGGCCAAAAATCGTGTAAATTTCGCCGCTAGCGGCCCAAAATCGCGCGATTTTCGCCGCTAGCGGCCCGAAACTATGCGATTTTTGCAGCTGGCGGCCAAAAATAGCGCGATTTTTGCCGCTACCGGCCAAAAATAGCGCGAATTTCGCCGCTATTTGCCAAAAAACGACCGATTTTCGCCGCTTGCGGCCAAAAATGGGGCGATTTTCAACGCTAGCGGCCAATAATCGTGCAAATTTCGCCGCTAGCGGCCACAAATCGTGTGAATCTCGCCGCTAGCGGCCAAAAATAGCGCGATTTTCGCCGCTAGCGGCCAAAAATAGCGCGATTTTCGCCGCTAGCGGCCAAAAATAGCGCGATTTTCGCCGCTAGCGGCCAAAAATAGCGCGATTTTCGCCGCTAGCGGCCAAAAATAGCGCGATTTTCGCCGCTAGCGGCCAGAAACTATGCGATTTTTGCAGCTGGCGGGCAAAAATAGCGCGATTTTCGCCGCTACCGGCCAAAAACCGCGCGATTTTCGCCGCTAGCGGCCAAAAACCATGCGATTTTCGCAGCTGTTGGGCAAAAATCGCGAATTTCGCCGCTACCGGCCAAAAATAGCGCGATTTTCGCCACTACCGGCCAAAAACACTGCGATTTTGGCCGCTAGCGGCCAAAAATCAGGCGATTTTTGCCGGTAACGGCCGAAAACCGCGCTATTTTCGACGCTAGCGGCCAGAAACCATGCAATTTTCGCAGCTGGCGGCCAAAAATCACGCGAATTTCGCCGCTACCTGCCAAAAACCGCGGGATTTTCGCCGCTAGCGGCCAAAAACCGCGGGATTTTCGCCGCTAGAGGCCAAAAACCATGCGATTTTCGCAGCTGGCGGGCAAAAATCGCGTGATTTTCGCAGCTACCGGCAAAAAACCGCGTGATTTTCGCCGCTAGCGGAAAAATACCGTGCGATTTTCACAGCTGGCGGGCAAAAATCGCGCGATTTAAGCCGCTACCAGCCAAAAATCGCGCGATTTAAGCCGCTAACGGCCAAAAATAGCGCGATTTTCGCCGCTAGCTGCCAGAAACTATGCGATTTTTGCAGCTCGCGGGCAAAAATAGCGCGATTTTAACCGCTACCGGCCAAAAACCGCGCGATTTTCGCCGCTAGCGGCCAAACACCATGCGATTTTCGCAGCTGGCGGGCAAAAATCGCGATTTTCGCCGCTACCGGCCAAAAATAGCGCGATTTTCGCCGCTAGCGGACAAAAACGGTGCGATTTTCGCCGCTACCGGCCAAAAATCGGGCGATTTTGCCGCTAACGGCCGAAAACCGCGTTATTTTCGACGCTAGCGGCCAGAAACCATCCGATTTTTGCAGCTGGCGGCCAAAAATCGTGCAATTTTCGCCGCTAGCGGCCAAAAATCGTGCGTATTTTGCCGCTACCGGCCAAAAACCGTGCGATTTTCGCAGCTGGCGGGCAAAAATCGCGCGATTTTCGCCGCTAGCTGTCAAAAATTGTGCGAATTTCGCCGCTAGCGGCCAAAAATCGTGCGAATTCTTCCGCTACCGGCCAAAACCACGCGATTTTCGCTGCTACCGGCTAAAAACCGCGCAATTTTCGCCGCTAGCGGCCAAAAAGCGGGCTATTTTTGCCGCTAGCGGCCAAAAATCGGCGATTTTCGTCGCTAGCGGCCAAAAACCGTGGGATTTTCGCAGCTGGCGGACAAAAATCGCGATTTTCGCCGCTACTGGGCAAAAATAGCGCGATTTTCGCCGCTAGCGGCCAAAAATCGGGCGATTTTTGCCGCTAGCGGCCAAAAATCGTGCAAATTTCGACGCAGGCGGCCAAAAATCGTGCGAATTTCGCCACTACCGGCCAAAAACCGCGCAATTTTCGCCGCTAGCGGCAAAAATAGCCCGATTTTTGGCCGCTAGCGGCCAAAATCGCGAGATTTTCGCCGCTACCGGGCAAAAATCGCGCGATTTTCGCTGCTACCGGCCAAAAACCGCGCAATTTTCGCCGCTAGTGGCCAAAAACCGGGCTATTTTTGCCGCTAGCGGCCAAAAATCGGCGATTTTTGCCGCTAGCGGCCAAAAATCGTGCGAATTTCGCTGCTAGCGGCCAAAAATCGTGCGAATTTCGCCGCTAGCGGCCAAAAATCGTGCGAATTTCGCCGCTACCGGCCAAAATCGCGCGATTTTCGCCGCTACCGGCCAAAATCGCGCGATTTTCGCCGCTACCGGCCAAAAATCGCGCGATTTTCGCCGCTATCGGCCACAAACCGCGCAATTTTCGCCGCTAGCGGCCAAAAAGCGGGCTATTTTTGCGGCTAGCGGACAAAAATCGGCGGTTTTCGCCGCTAGCGGCCAAAAACCGCGCGATTTTCGCAGCTGGCGGCCAAAATCGCGCGATTTTCGCCGCTAGCGGCCAAAAATCGTGCGAATTTCGCCGCAAGCGGCCAAAAATCGTGCGAATTTCGCCGCTACCGGCCAAAAACCGCGCAATTTTCGCCGCTAGCGGCAAAAATTGCCCGATTTTTGGCCGCTAGCGGCCAAAATTGCGCGATTTTCGCCACAACCGGCCAAAAACCGTGCGATTTTCGCAACTGGCGGGCAAAAATCGCGCGATTTTCGCCGCTAGCGCCCAAAAATTGGGCTATTTTTGCCGCTAGCGGCCAAAAATCGACGATTTTCGCCCCTAGCGGCCAAAAATCGTGCGAATTTCGCTGCTAGCGGCCAAAAATCGTGCGAATTTCGCCGCTAGCGGCCAAAAATCGTGCGAATTTCGCCGCTACCGGCCAAAAACCGCGCAATTTTCGCCGCTAGCGGCCAAAAAGCGGGCTATTTTTGCCGCTAGCGGCCAAAAACCGCGCGATTTTGGCCGGTAGCGGCGAAAATCGCGCGATTTTGGCCGGTAGCGGCGAAATTCGCACGATTTTTGGCCGCTATCGGCCAAAAAGCGGGCTCTTTTTGCCGCTAGCGGACAAAAATCGGCGATTTTCGCCGCTAGCGGCCAAAAAATGCGCGGGTTTCGCAGCTGGCAGCCAAAATCGCGCGATTTTCGCCGCTAGCGGCCAAAAATCGCGCGATTTTCGCCGCTAGCGGCCAAAAACCGCGCAATTTTCGCCGCTAGCGGCAAAAATAGCCCGATTTTTGACCGCTAGCTGCCAAAATCACGGGATTTTCGCCGCTACCGGCCAAAAATCGCGCGATTTTCGCTGCTACCGGCCAAAAACCGCGCAATTTTCGCCACTAGCGGCCAAAAAGCGGGCTATTTTTGCCGCTAGCGGCCAAAAATCGGCGATTTTCACCACTAGCGGCCAAAAATTGTGGAATTTCGCCGCTAGCGGCCAAAAATCGTGCGAATTTCGCCGCTACCGGTCTAAAACCGCACAATTTTCGTCGCTAGCGGCAAAAATAGCCCGATTTTTGGCCGCTAGCGGCCAAAATCACAGGAATTTCGCCGCTACCGGCCAAAAACCGTGCGATTTTCGCAGCTGGCGGGCAAAAATCGAGCGATTTTCGCCGCTAGCGGCCAAAAACCGCGCAATTTTCGCCGCTAGCGGCCAAAAATCGGGCTATTTTTGCCGCTAGCGGCCATAAATTTGGCGATTTTTGCCGCTAGCGGCCAAAAATCGTGCGAATTTCGCCGCTACCGGCAAAAACCGCGGAATTTTCGCCGCTAGCGGCCAAAAACCGCGGGATTTTCGCCGCTAGAGGCCAAAAACCATGCGATTTTCGCAGCTGGCGGGCAAAAATCGCGTGATTTTCGCAGCTACCGGCAAAAAACCGCGTGATTTTCGCCGCTAGCGGAAAAATACCGTGCGATTTTCACAGCTGGCGGGCAAAAATCGCGCGATTTAAGCCGCTACCAGCCAAAAATCGCGCGATTTAAGCCGCTAACGGCCAAAAATAGCGCGATTTTCGCCGCTAGCGGCCAGAAACTATGCGATTTTTGCAGCTCGCGGGCAAAAATAGCGCGATTTTAACCGCTACCGGCCAAAAACCGCGCGATTTTCGCCGCTAGCGGCCAAACACCATGCGATTTTCGCAGCTGGCGGGCAAAAATCGCGATTTTCGCCGCTACCGGCCAAAAATAGCGCGATTTTCGCCGCTAGCGGACAAAAACGGTGCGATTTTCGCCGCTACCGGCCAAAAATCGGGCGATTTTGCCGCTAACGGCCGAAAACCGCGTTATTTTCGACGCTAGCGGCCAGAAACCATCCGATTTTTGCAGCTGGCGGCATAAATCGTGCAATTTTCGCCGCTAGCGGCCAAAAATCGTGCGTATTTTGCCGCTACCGGCCAAAAACCGTGCGATTTTCGCAGCTGGCGGGCAAAAATCGCGCGATTTTCGCCGCTAGCTGTCAAAAATTGTGCGAATTTCGCCGCTAGCGGCCAAAAATCGTGCGAATTCTTCCGCTACCGGCCAAAACCACGCGATTTTCGCCGCTACCGGCCAAAAATCGCGCGATTTTCGCTGCTACCGGCTAAAAACCGCGCAATTTTCGCCGCTAGCGGCCAAAAAGCGGGCTATTTTTGCCGCTAGCGGCCAAAAATCGGCGATTTTCGTCGCTAGCGGCCAAAAACCGTGGGATTTTCGCAGCTGGCGGACAAAAATCGCGATTTTCGCCGCTACTGGGCAAAAATAGCGCGATTTTCGCCGCTAGCGGCCAAAAATCGTGCAAATTTCGACGCAGGCGGCCAAAAATCGTGCGAATTTCGCCACTACCGGCCAAAAACCGCGCAATTTTCGCCGCTAGCGGCAAAAATAGCCCGATTTTTGGCCGCTAGCGGCCAAAATCGCGAGATTTTCGCCGCTACCGGGCAAAAATCGCGCGATTTTCGCTGCTACCGGCCAAAAACCGCGCAATTTTCGCCGCTAGCGGCCAAAAAGCGGGCTATTTTTGCCGCTAGCGGCCAAAAATCGGCGATTTTTGCCGCTAGCGGCCAAAAATCGTGCGAATTTCGCTGCTAGCGGCCAAAAATCGTGCGAATTTCGCCGCTAGCGGCCAAAAATCGTGCGAATTTCGCCGCTACCGGCCAAAATCGCGCGATTTTCGCCGCTACCGGCCAAAATCGCGCGATTTTCGCCGCTACCGGCCAAAAATCGCGCGATTTTCGCCGCTATCGGCCACAAACCGCGCAATTTTCGCCGCTAGCGGCAAAAAAGCGGGCTATTTTTGCGGCTAGCGGACAAAAATCGGCGGTTTTCGCCGCTAGCGGCCAAAAACCGCGCGATTTTCGCAGCTGGCGGCCAAAATCGCGCGATTTTTGCCGCTAGCGGCCAAAAATCGTGCGAATTTCGCCGCTACCGGCCAAAAACCGCGCAATTTTCGCCGCTAGCGGCAAAAATTGCCCGATTTTTGGCCGCTAGCGGCCAAAATTGCGCGATTTTCGCCACAACCGGCCAAAAACCGTGCGATTTTCGCAACTGGCGGGCAAAAATCGCGCGATTTTCGCCGCTAGCGCCCAAAAATTGGGCTATTTTTGCCGCTAGCGGCCAAAAATCGTGCGAATTTCGCTGCTAGCGGCCAAAAATCGTGCGAATTTCGCCGCTAGCGGCCAAAAATCGTGCGAATTTCGCCGCTACCGGCCAAAAACCGCGCAATTTTCGCCGCTAGCGGCCAAAAAGCGGGCTATTTTTGCCGCTAGCGGCCAAAAACCGCGCGATTTTGGCCGGTAGCGGCGAAAATCGCGCGATTTTGGCCGGTAGCGGCGAAATTCGCACGATTTTTGGCCGCTATCGGCCAAAAAGCGGGCTCTTTTTGCCGCTAGCGGACAAAAATCGGCGATTTTCGCCGCTAGCGGCCAAAAAATGCGCAGGTTTCGCAGCTGGCAGCCAAAATCGCGCGATTTTCGCCGCTAGCGGCCAAAAATCGCGCGATTTTCGCCGCTAGCGGCCAAAAATCGCGCGATTTTCGCCGCTAGCGGCCAAAAACCTCGCAATTTTCGCCGCTAGCGGCCAAAAATCGGGCTATTTTTGCCGCTAGCGGCCAAAAATTCGGCGATTTTCGCCGCTAGCGGGCAAAAATCGTGCGAATTTCGCCGCTACCGGCCAAAAACCGCGCAATTTTCGCCGCTAGCGGCAAAAATAGCCCGATTTTTGACCGCTTGCAGCCAAAATCACGGGATTTTCGCCGCTACCGGCCAAAAATCGCGCGATTTTCGCTGCTACCGGCCAAAAACCGCGCAATTTTCGCCACTAGCGGCCAAAAAGCGGGCTATTTTTGCCGCTAGCGGCCAAAAATCGGCGATTTTCACCACTAGCGGCCAAAAATTGTGGAATTTCGCCGCTAGCGGCCAAAAATCGTGCGAATTTCGCCGCTACCGGCCTAAAACCGCACAATTTTCGTCGCTAGCGGTAAAAATAGCCCGATTTTTGGCCGCTAGCGGCCAAAATCACAGGAATTTCGCCGCTACCGGCCAAAAACCGTGCGATTTTCGCAGCTGGCGGGCAAAAATCGAGCGATTTTCGCCGCTAGCGGCCAAAAACCGCGCAATTTTCGCCGCTAGCGGCCAAAAATCGGGCTATTTTTGCCGCTAGCGGCCATAAATTTGGCGATTTTTGCCGCTAGCGGCCAAAAATCGTGCGAATTTCGCCGCTACCGGCAAAAACCGCGGGATTTTCGCCGCTAGCGGCCAAAAACCGCGGGATTTTCGCCGCTAGAGGCCAAAAACCATGCGATTTTCGCAGCTGGCGGGCAAAAATCGCGTGATTTTCGCAGCTACCGGCAAAAAACCGCGTGATTTTTGCCGCTAGCGGAAAAATACCGTGCGATTTTCACAGCTGGCGGGCAAAAATCGCGCGATTTAAGCCGCTACCAGCCAAAAATCGCGCGATTTAAGCCGCTAACGGCCAAAAATAGCGCGATTTTCGCCGCTAGCGGCCAGAAACTATGCGATTTTTGCAGCTCGCGGGCAAAAATAGCGCGATTTTAACCGCTACCGGCCAAAAACCGCGCGATTTTCGCCGCTAGCGGCCAAACACCATGCGATTTTCGCAGCTGGCGGGCAAAAATCGCGATTTTCGCCGCTACCGGCCAAAAATAGCGCGATTTTCGCCGCTAGCGGACAAAAACGGTGCGATTTTCGCCGCTACCGGCCAAAAATCGGGCGATTTTGCCGCTAACGGCCGAAAACCGCGTTATTTTCGACGCTAGCGGCCAGAAACCATCCGATTTTTGCAGCTGGCGGCCAAAAATCGTGCAATTTTCGCCGCTAGCGGCCAAAATTCGTGCGTATTTTGCCGCTACCGGCCAAAAACCGTGCGATTTTCGCAGCTGGCGGGCAAAAATCGCGCGATTTTCGCCGCTAGCTGTCAAAAATTGTGCGAATTTCGCCGCTAGCGGCCAAAAATCGTGCGAATTCTTCCGCTACCGGCCAAAACCACGCGATTTTCGCCGCTACCGGCCAAAAATCGCGCGATTTTCGCTGCTACCGGCTAAAAATCGCGCAATTTTCGCCGCTAGCGGCCAAAAAGCGGGCTATTTTTGCCGCTAGCGGCCAAAAATCGGCGATTTTCGTCGCTAGCGGCCAAAAACCGTGGGATTTTCGCAGCTGGCGGACAAAAATCGCGATTTTCGCCGCTACTGGGCAAAAATAGCGCGATTTTCACCGCTAGCGGCCAAAAATCGGGCAAATTTCGACGCAGGCGGCCAAAAATCGTGCGAATTTCGCCACTACCGGCCAAAAACCGCGCAATTTTCGCCGCTAGCGGCAAAAATAGCCCGATTTTTGGCCGCTAGCGGTAAAAATCGCGAGATTTTCGCCGCTACCGGGCAAAAATCGCTCGATTTTCGCTGCTACCGGCCAAAAACCGCGCAATTTTCGCCGCTAGCGGCCAAAAATCGGCGATTTTTGCCGCTAGCGGCCAAAAATCGTGCGAATTTCGCTGCTAGCGGCCAAAAATCGTGCGAATTTCGCCGCTAGCGGCCAAAAATCGTGCGAATTTCGCCGCTACCGGCCAAAATCGCGCGATTTTCGCCGCTACCGGCCAAAATCGCGCGATTTTCGCCGCTACCGGCCAAAAATCGCGCGATTTTCGCCTCTATCGGCCACAAACCGCGCAATTTTCGCCGCTAGCGGCCAAAAAGCGGGCTATTTTTGCGGCTAGCGGACAAAAATCGGCGGTTTTCGCCGCTAGCGGCCAAAAACCGCGCGATTTTCGCAGCTGGCGGCCAAAATCGCGCGATTTTCGCCGCTAGCGGTCAAAAATCGTGCGAATTTCGCCGCAAGCGGCCAAAAATCGTGCGAATTTCGCCGCTACCGGCCAAAAACCGCGCAATTTTCGCCGCTAGCGGCAAAAATTGCCCGATTTTTGGCCGCTAGCGGCCAAAATTGCGCGATTTTCGCCACAACCGGCCAAAAACCGTGCGATTTTCGCAACTGGCGGGCAAAAATCGCGCGATTTTCGCCGCTAGCGCCCAAAAATTGGGCTATTTTTGCCGCTAGCGGCCAAAAATCGACGATTTTCGCCCCTAGCGGCCAAAAATCGTGCGAATTTCGCTGCTAGCGGCCAAAAATCGTGCGAATTTCGCCGCTAGCGGCCAAAAATCGTGCGAATTTCGCCGCTACCGGCCAAAAACCGCGCAAATTTCGCCGCTAGCGGCCAAAAAGCGGGCTATTTTTGCCACTAGCGGCCAAAAACCGCGCGATTTTGGCCGGTAGCGGCGAAAATCGCGCGATTTTGGCCGGTAGCGGCGAAATTCGCACGATTTTTGGCCGCTATCGGCCAAAAAGCGGGCTCTTTTTGCCGCTAGCGGACAAAAATCGGCGATTTTCGCCGCTAGCGGCCAAAAAATGCGCGGGTTTCGCAGCTGGCAGCCAAAATCGCGCGATTTTCGCCGCTAGCGGCCAAAAATCGCGCGATTTTCGCCGCTAGCGGCCAAAAATCGCGCGATTTTCGCCGCTAGCGGCCAAAAACCTCGCAATTTTCGCCGCTAGCGGCCAAAAATCGGGCTATTTTTGCCGCTAGCGGCCAAAAATTCGGCGATTTTCGCCGCTAGCGGGCAAAAATCGTGCGAATTTCGCCGCTACCGGCCAAAAACCGCGCAATTTTCGCTGCTAGCGGTCAAAAATCGGGCTATTTTTGCCGCTAGCGGCCAAAAATCGGCGATTTTCACCACTAGCGGCCAAAAATTGTGGAATTTCGCCGCTAGCGGCCAAAAATCGTGCGAATTTCGCCGCTACCGGCCTAAAACCGCACAATTTTCGTCGCTAGCGGCAAAAATAGCCCGATTTTTGGCCGCTAGCGGCCAAAATCACAGGAATTTCGCCGCTACCGGCCAAAAACCGTGCGATTTTCGCAGCTGGCGGGCAAAAATCGAGCGATTTTCGCCGCTAGCGGCCAAAAATCGGGCTATTTTTGCCGCTAGCGGCCAAAAATCGTGCGAATTTCGCCGCTACCGGCAAAAACCGCGGGATTTTCGCCGCTAGCGGCCAAAAACCGCGGGATTTTCGCCGCTAGAGGCCAAAAACCATGCGATTTTCGCAGCTGGCGGGCAAAAATCGCGTGATTTTCGCAGCTACCGGCAAAAAACCGTGCGATTTTCACAACTGGCGGGCAAAAATCGCGCGATTTAAGCCGCTACCAGCCAAAAATCGCGCGATTTAAGCCGCTAACGGCCAAAAATAGCGCGATTTTCGCCGCTAGCGGCCAGAAACTATGCGATTTTTGCAGCTCGCGGGCAAAAATAGCGCGATTTTAACCGCTACCGGCCAAAAACCGCGCGATTTTCGCCGCTAGCGGCCAAACACCATGCGATTTTCGCAGCTGGCGGGCAAAAATCGCGATTTTCGCCGCTACCGGCCAAAAATAGCGCGATTTTCGCCGCTAGCGGACAAAAACGGTGCGATTTTCGCCGCTACCGGCCAAAAATCGGGCGATTTTGCCGCTAACGGCCGAAAACCGCGTTATTTTCGACGCTAGCGGCCAGAAACCATCCGATTTTTGCAGCTGGCGGCCAAAAATCGTGCAATTTTCGCCGCTAGCGGCCAAAAATCGTGCGTATTTTGCCGCTACCGGCCAAAAACCGTGCGATTTTCGCAGCTGGCGGGCAAAAATCGCGCGATTTTCGCCGCTAGCTGTCAAAAATTGTGCGAATTTCGCCGCTAGCGGCCAAAAATCGTGCGAATTCTTCCGCTACCGGCCAAAACCACGCGATTTTCGCCGCTACCGGCCAAAAATCGCGCGATTTTCGCTGCTACCGGCTAAAAACCGCGCAATTTTCGCCGCTAGCGGCCAAAAAGCGTGCTATTTTTGCCGCTAGCGGCCAAAAATCGGCGATTTTCGTCGCTAGCGGCCAAAAACCGTGGGATTTTCGCAGCTGGCGGACAAAAATCGCGATTTTCGCCGCTACTGGGCAAAAATAGCGCGATTTTCGCCGCTAGCGGCCAAAAATCGGGCGATTTTTGCCGCTAGCGGCCAAAAATCGTGCAAATTTCGACGCAGGCGGCCAAAAATCGTGCGAATTTCGCCACTACCGGCCAAAAACCGCGCAATTTTCGCCGCTAGCGGCAAAAATAGCCCGATTTTTGGCCGCTAGCGGCCAAAATCGCGAGATTTTCGCCGCTACCGGGCAAAAATCGCGCGATTTTCGCTGCTACCGGCCAAAAACCGCGCAATTTTCGCCGCTAGTGGCCAAAAAGCGGGCTATTTTTGCCGCTAGCGGCCAAAAATCGGCGATTTTTGCCGCTAGCGGCCAAAAATCGTGCGAATTTCGCTGCTAGCGGCCAAAAATCGTGCGAATTTCGCCGCTAGCGGCCAAAAATCGTGCGAATTTCGCCGCTACCGGCCAAAATCGCGCGATTTTCGCCGCTACCGGCCAAAATCGCGCGATTTTCGCCGCTACCGGCCAAAAATCGCGCGATTTTCGCCGCTAGCGGCCAAAAATCGGGCTATTTTTGCCGCTAGCGGCCATAAATTTGGCGATTTTTGCCGCTAGCGGCCAAAAATCGTGCGAATTTCGCCGCTACCGGCAAAAACCGCGGGATTTTCGCCGCTAGCGGCCAAAAACCGCGGGATTTTCGCCGCTAGAGGCCAAAAACCATGCGATTTTCGCAGCTGGCGGGCAAAAATCGCGTGATTTTCGCAGCTACCGGCAAAAAACCGCGTGATTTTCGCCGCTAGCGGAAAAATACCGTGCGATTTTCACAGCTGGCGGGCAAAAATCGCGCGATTTAAGCCGCTACCAGCCAAAAATCGCGCGATTTAAGCCGCTAACGGCCAAAAATAGCGCGATTTTCGCCGCTAGCGGCCAGAAACTATGCGATTTTTGCAGCTCGCGGGCAAAAATAGCGCGATTTTAACCGCTACCGGCCAAAAACCGCGCGATTTTCGCCGCTAGCGGCCAAACACCATGCGATTTTCGCAGCTGGCGGGCAAAAATCGCGATTTTCGCCGCTACCGGCCAAAAATAGCGCGATTTTCGCCGCTACCGGCCAAAAATCGGGCGATTTTGCCGCTAACGGCCGAAAACCGCGTTATTTTCGACGCTAGCGGCCAGAAACCATCCGATTTTTGCAGCTGGCGGCCAAAAATCGTGCAATTTTCGCCGCTAGCGGCCAAAAATCGTGCGTATTTTGCCGCTACCGGCCAAAAACCGTGCGATTTTCGCAGCTGGCGGGCAAAAATCGCGCGATTTTCGCCGCTAGCTGTCAAAAATTGTGCGAATTTCGCCGCTAGCGGCCAAAAATCGTGCGAATTCTTCCGCTACCGGCCAAAACCACGCGATTTTCGCCGCTACCGGCCAAAAATCGCCGCGATTTTCGCTGCTACCGGCTAAAAATCGCGCAATTTTCGCCGCTAGCGGCCAAAAAGCGGGCTATTTTTGCCGCTAGCGGCCAAAAATCGGCGATTTTCGTCGCTAGCGGCCAAAAACCGTGGGATTTTCGCAGCTGGCGGACAAAAATCGCGATTTTCGCCGCTACTGGGCAAAAATAGCGCGATTTTCACCGCTAGCGGCCAAAAATCGGGCAAATTTCGACGCAGGCGGCCAAAAATCGTGCGAATTTCGCCACTACCGGCCAAAAACCGCGCAATTTTCGCCGCTAGCGGCAAAAATAGCCCGATTTTTGGCCGCTAGCGGCCAAAATCGCGAGATTTTCGCCGCTACCGGGCAAAAATCGCGCGATTTTCGCTGCTACCGGCCAAAAACCGCGCAATTTTCGCCGCTAGTGGCCAAAAAGCGGGCTATTTTTGCCGCTAGCGGCCAAAAATCGGCGATTTTTGCCGCTAGCGGCCAAAAATCGTGCGAATTTCGCTGCTAGCGGCCAAAAATCGTGCGAATTTCGCCGCTACCGGCCAAAATCGCGCGATTTTCGCCGCTACCGGCCAAAATCGCGCGATTTTCGCCGCTACCGGCCAAAAATCGCGCGATTTTCGCCGCTATCGGCCACAAACCGCGCAATTTTCGCCGCTAGCGGCCAAAAAGCGGGCTATTTTTGCGGCTAGCGGACAAAAATCGGCGGTTTTCGCCGCTAGCGGCCAAAAACCGCGCGATTTTCGCAGCTGGCGGCCAAAATCGCGCGATTTTCGCCGCTAGCGGCCAAAAATCGTGCGAATTTCGCCGCAAGCGGCCAAAAATCGTGCGAATTTCGCCGCTACCGGCCAAAAACCGCGCAATTTTCGCCGCTAGCGGCAAAAATTGCCCGATTTTTGGCCGCTAGCGGCCAAAATTGCGCGATTTTCGCCACAACCGGCCAAAAACCGTGCGATTTTCGCAACTGGCGGGCAAAAATCGCGCGATTTTCGCCGCTAGCGCCCAAAAATTGGGCTATTTTTGCCGCTAGCGGCCAAAAATCGACGATTTTCGCCCCTAGCGGCCAAAAATCGTGCGAATTTCGCTGCTAGCGGCCAAAAATCGTGCGAATTTCGCCGCTAGCGGCCAAAAATCGTGCGAATTTCGCCGCTACCGGCCAAAAACCGCGCAATTTTCGCCGCTAGCGGCCAAAAAGCGGGCTATTTTTGCCGCTAGCGGCCAAAAACCGCGCGATTTTGGCCGGTAGCGGCGAAAATCGCGCGATTTTGGCCGGTAGCGGCGAAATTCGCACGATTTTTGGCCGCTATCGGCCAAAAAGCGGGCTCTTTTTGCCGCTAGCGGACAAAAATCGGCGATTTTCGCCGCTAGCGGCCAAAAAATGCGCGGGTTTCGCAGCTGGCAGCCAAAATCGCGCGATTTTCGCCGCTAGCGGCCAAAAATCGCGCGATTTTCGCCGCTAGCGGCCAAAAACCGCGCAATTTTCGCCGCTAGCGGCAAAAATAGCCCGATTTTTGACCGCTAGCTGCCAAAATCACGGGATTTTCGCCGCTACCGGCCAAAAATCGCGCGATTTTCGCTGCTACCGGCCAAAAACCGCGCAATTTTCGCCACTAGCGGCCAAAAAGCGGGCTATTTTTGCCGCTAGCGGCCAAAAATCGGCGATTTTCACCACTAGCGGCCAAAAATTGTGGAATTTCGCCGCTAGCGGCCAAAAATCGTGCGAATTTCGCCGCTACCGGTCTAAAACCGCACAATTTTCGTCGCTAGCGGCAAAAATAGCCCGATTTTTGGCCGCTAGCGGCCAAAATCACAGGAATTTCGCCGCTACCGGCCAAAAACCGTGCGATTTTCGCAGCTGGCGGGCAAAAATCGAGCGATTTTCGCCGCTAGCGGCCAAAAACCGCGCAATTTTCGCCGCTAGCGGCCAAAAATCGGGCTATTTTTGCCGCTAGCGGCCATAAATTTGGCGATTTTTGCCGCTAGCGGCCAAAAATCGTGCGAATTTCGCCGCTACCGGCAAAAACCGCGGAATTTTCGCCGCTAGCGGCCAAAAACCGCGGGATTTTCGCCGCTAGAGGCCAAAAACCATGCGATTTTCGCAGCTGGCGGGCAAAAATCGCGTGATTTTCGCAGCTACCGGCAAAAAACCGCGTGATTTTCGCCGCTAGCGGAAAAATACCGTGCGATTTTCACAGCTGGCGGGCAAAAATCGCGCGATTTAAGCCGCTACCAGCCAAAAATCGCGCGATTTAAGCCGCTAACGGCCAAAAATAGCGCGATTTTCGCCGCTAGCGGCCAGAAACTATGCGATTTTTGCAGCTCGCGGGCAAAAATAGCGCGATTTTAACCGCTACCGGCCAAAAACCGCGCGATTTTCGCCGCTAGCGGCCAAACACCATGCGATTTTCGCAGCTGGCGGGCAAAAATCGCGATTTTCGCCGCTACCGGCCAAAAATAGCGCGATTTTCGCCGCTAGCGGACAAAAACGGTGCGATTTTCGCCGCTACCGGCCAAAAATCGGGCGATTTTGCCGCTAACGGCCGAAAACCGCGTTATTTTCGACGCTAGCGGCCAGAAACCATCCGATTTTTGCAGCTGGCGGCATAAATCGTGCAATTTTCGCCGCTAGCGGCCAAAAATCGTGCGTATTTTGCCGCTACCGGCCAAAAACCGTGCGATTTTCGCAGCTGGCGGGCAAAAATCGCGCGATTTTCGCCGCTAGCTGTCAAAAATTGTGCGAATTTCGCCGCTAGCGGCCAAAAATCGTGCGAATTCTTCCGCTACCGGCCAAAACCACGCGATTTTCGCCGCTACCGGCCAAAAATCGCGCGATTTTCGCTGCTACCGGCTAAAAACCGCGCAATTTTCGCCGCTAGCGGCCAAAAAGCGGGCTATTTTTGCCGCTAGCGGCCAAAAATCGGCGATTTTCGTCGCTAGCGGCCAAAAACCGTGGGATTTTCGCAGCTGGCGGACAAAAATCGCGATTTTCGCCGCTACTGGGCAAAAATAGCGCGATTTTCGCCGCTAGCGGCCAAAAATCGTGCAAATTTCGACGCAGGCGGCCAAAAATCGTGCGAATTTCGCCACTACCGGCCAAAAACCGCGCAATTTTCGCCGCTAGCGGCAAAAATAGCCCGATTTTTGGCCGCTAGCGGCCAAAATCGCGAGATTTTCGCCGCTACCGGGCAAAAATCGCGCGATTTTCGCTGCTACCGGCCAAAAACCGCGCAATTTTCGCCGCTAGCGGCCAAAAAGCGGGCTATTTTTGCCGCTAGCGGCCAAAAATCGGCGATTTTTGCCGCTAGCGGCCAAAAATCGTGCGAATTTCGCTGCTAGCGGCCAAAAATCGTGCGAATTTCGCCGCTAGCGGCCAAAAATCGTGCGAATTTCGCCGCTACCGGCCAAAATCGCGCGATTTTCGCCGCTACCGGCCAAAATCGCGCGATTTTCGCCGCTACCGGCCAAAAATCGCGCGATTTTCGCCGCTATCGGCCACAAACCGCGCAATTTTCGCCGCTAGCGGCAAAAAAGCGGGCTATTTTTGCGGCTAGCGGACAAAAATCGGCGGTTTTCGCCGCTAGCGGCCAAAAACCGCGCGATTTTCGCAGCTGGCGGCCAAAATCGCGCGATTTTTGCCGCTAGCGGCCAAAAATCGTGCGAATTTCGCCGCTACCGGCCAAAAACCGCGCAATTTTCGCCGCTAGCGGCAAAAATTGCCCGATTTTTGGCCGCTAGCGGCCAAAATTGCGCGATTTTCGCCACAACCGGCCAAAAACCGTGCGATTTTCGCAACTGGCGGGCAAAAATCGCGCGATTTTCGCCGCTAGCGCCCAAAAATTGGGCTATTTTTGCCGCTAGCGGCCAAAAATCGTGCGAATTTCGCTGCTAGCGGCCAAAAATCGTGCGAATTTCGCCGCTAGCGGCCAAAAATCGTGCGAATTTCGCCGCTACCGGCCAAAAACCGCGCAATTTTCGCCGCTAGCGGCCAAAAAGCGGGCTATTTTTGCCGCTAGCGGCCAAAAACCGCGCGATTTTGGCCGGTAGCGGCGAAAATCGCGCGATTTTGGCCGGTAGCGGCGAAATTCGCACGATTTTTGGCCGCTATCGGCCAAAAAGCGGGCTCTTTTTGCCGCTAGCGGACAAAAATCGGCGATTTTCGCCGCTAGCGGCCAAAAAATGCGCAGGTTTCGCAGCTGGCAGCCAAAATCGCGCGATTTTCGCCGCTAGCGGCCAAAAATCGCGCGATTTTCGCCGCTAGCGGCCAAAAATCGCGCGATTTTCGCCGCTAGCGGCCAAAAACCTCGCAATTTTCGCCGCTAGCGGCCAAAAATCGGGCTATTTTTGCCGCTAGCGGCCAAAAATTCGGCGATTTTCGCCGCTAGCGGGCAAAAATCGTGCGAATTTCGCCGCTACCGGCCAAAAACCGCGCAATTTTCGCCGCTAGCGGCAAAAATAGCCCGATTTTTGACCGCTTGCAGCCAAAATCACGGGATTTTCGCCGCTACCGGCCAAAAATCGCGCGATTTTCGCTGCTACCGGCCAAAAACCGCGCAATTTTCGCCACTAGCGGCCAAAAAGCGGGCTATTTTTGCCGCTAGCGGCCAAAAATCGGCGATTTTCACCACTAGCGGCCAAAAATTGTGGAATTTCGCCGCTAGCGGCCAAAAATCGTGCGAATTTCGCCGCTACCGGCCTAAAACCGCACAATTTTCGTCGCTAGCGGTAAAAATAGCCCGATTTTTGGCCGCTAGCGGCCAAAATCACAGGAATTTCGCCGCTACCGGCCAAAAACCGTGCGATTTTCGCAGCTGGCGGGCAAAAATCGAGCGATTTTCGCCGCTAGCGGCCAAAAACCGCGCAATTTTCGCCGCTAGCGGCCAAAAATCGGGCTATTTTTGCCGCTAGCGGCCATAAATTTGGCGATTTTTGCCGCTAGCGGCCAAAAATCGTGCGAATTTCGCCGCTACCGGCAAAAACCGCGGGATTTTCGCCGCTAGCGGCCAAAAACCGCGGGATTTTCGCCGCTAGAGGCCAAAAACCATGCGATTTTCGCAGCTGGCGGGCAAAAATCGCGTGATTTTCGCAGCTACCGGCAAAAAACCGCGTGATTTTTGCCGCTAGCGGAAAAATACCGTGCGATTTTCACAGCTGGCGGGCAAAAATCGCGCGATTTAAGCCGCTACCAGCCAAAAATCGCGCGATTTAAGCCGCTAACGGCCAAAAATAGCGCGATTTTCGCCGCTAGCGGCCAGAAACTATGCGATTTTTGCAGCTCGCGGGCAAAAATAGCGCGATTTTAACCGCTACCGGCCAAAAACCGCGCGATTTTCGCCGCTAGCGGCCAAACACCATGCGATTTTCGCAGCTGGCGGGCAAAAATCGCGATTTTCGCCGCTACCGGCCAAAAATAGCGCGATTTTCGCCGCTAGCGGACAAAAACGGTGCGATTTTCGCCGCTACCGGCCAAAAATCGGGCGATTTTGCCGCTAACGGCCGAAAACCGCGTTATTTTCGACGCTAGCGGCCAGAAACCATCCGATTTTTGCAGCTGGCGGCCAAAAATCGTGCAATTTTCGCCGCTAGCGGCCAAAATTCGTGCGTATTTTGCCGCTACCGGCCAAAAACCGTGCGATTTTCGCAGCTGGCGGGCAAAAATCGCGCGATTTTCGCCGCTAGCTGTCAAAAATTGTGCGAATTTCGCCGCTAGCGGCCAAAAATCGTGCGAATTCTTCCGCTACCGGCCAAAACCACGCGATTTTCGCCGCTACCGGCCAAAAATCGCGCGATTTTCGCTGCTACCGGCTAAAAATCGCGCAATTTTCGCCGCTAGCGGCCAAAAAGCGGGCTATTTTTGCCGCTAGCGGCCAAAAATCGGCGATTTTCGTCGCTAGCGGCCAAAAACCGTGGGATTTTCGCAGCTGGCGGACAAAAATCGCGATTTTCGCCGCTACTGGGCAAAAATAGCGCGATTTTCACCGCTAGCGGCCAAAAATCGGGCAAATTTCGACGCAGGCGGCCAAAAATCGTGCGAATTTCGCCACTACCGGCCAAAAACCGCGCAATTTTCGCCGCTAGCGGCAAAAATAGCCCGATTTTTGGCCGCTAGCGGTAAAAATCGCGAGATTTTCGCCGCTACCGGGCAAAAATCGCTCGATTTTCGCTGCTACCGGCCAAAAACCGCGCAATTTTCGCCGCTAGCGGCCAAAAATCGGCGATTTTTGCCGCTAGCGGCCAAAAATCGTGCGAATTTCGCTGCTAGCGGCCAAAAATCGTGCGAATTTCGCCGCTAGCGGCCAAAAATCGTGCGAATTTCGCCGCTACCGGCCAAAATCGCGCGATTTTCGCCGCTACCGGCCAAAATCGCGCGATTTTCGCCGCTACCGGCCAAAAATCGCGCGATTTTCGCCTCTATCGGCCACAAACCGCGCAATTTTCGCCGCTAGCGGCCAAAAAGCGGGCTATTTTTGCGGCTAGCGGACAAAAATCGGCGGTTTTCGCCGCTAGCGGCCAAAAACCGCGCGATTTTCGCAGCTGGCGGCCAAAATCGCGCGATTTTCGCCGCTAGCGGTCAAAAATCGTGCGAATTTCGCCGCAAGCGGCCAAAAATCGTGCGAATTTCGCCGCTACCGGCCAAAAACCGCGCAATTTTCGCCGCTAGCGGCAAAAATTGCCCGATTTTTGGCCGCTAGCGGCCAAAATTGCGCGATTTTCGCCACAACCGGCCAAAAACCGTGCGATTTTCGCAACTGGCGGGCAAAAATCGCGCGATTTTCGCCGCTAGCGCCCAAAAATTGGGCTATTTTTGCCGCTAGCGGCCAAAAATCGACGATTTTCGCCCCTAGCGGCCAAAAATCGTGCGAATTTCGCTGCTAGCGGCCAAAAATCGTGCGAATTTCGCCGCTAGCGGCCAAAAATCGTGCGAATTTCGCCGCTACCGGCCAAAAACCGCGCAAATTTCGCCGCTAGCGGCCAAAAAGCGGGCTATTTTTGCCACTAGCGGCCAAAAACCGCGCGATTTTGGCCGGTAGCGGCGAAAATCGCGCGATTTTGGCCGGTAGCGGCGAAATTCGCACGATTTTTGGCCGCTATCGGCCAAAAAGCGGGCTCTTTTTGCCGCTAGCGGACAAAAATCGGCGATTTTCGCCGCTAGCGGCCAAAAAATGCGCGGGTTTCGCAGCTGGCAGCCAAAATCGCGCGATTTTCGCCGCTAGCGGCCAAAAATCGCGCGATTTTCGCCGCTAGCGGCCAAAAATCGCGCGATTTTCGCCGCTAGCGGCCAAAAACCTCGCAATTTTCGCCGCTAGCGGCCAAAAATCGGGCTATTTTTGCCGCTAGCGGCCAAAAATTCGGCGATTTTCGCCGCTAGCGGGCAAAAATCGTGCGAATTTCGCCGCTACCGGCCAAAAACCGCGCAATTTTCGCTGCTAGCGGTCAAAAATCGGGCTATTTTTGCCGCTAGCGGCCAAAAATCGGCGATTTTCACCACTAGCGGCCAAAAATTGTGGAATTTCGCCGCTAGCGGCCAAAAATCGTGCGAATTTCGCCGCTACCGGCCTAAAACCGCACAATTTTCGTCGCTAGCGGCAAAAATAGCCCGATTTTTGGCCGCTAGCGGCCAAAATCACAGGAATTTCGCCGCTACCGGCCAAAAACCGTGCGATTTTCGCAGCTGGCGGGCAAAAATCGAGCGATTTTCGCCGCTAGCGGCCAAAAATCGGGCTATTTTTGCCGCTAGCGGCCAAAAATCGTGCGAATTTCGCCGCTACCGGCAAAAACCGCGGGATTTTCGCCGCTAGCGGCCAAAAACCGCGGGATTTTCGCCGCTAGAGGCCAAAAACCATGCGATTTTCGCAGCTGGCGGGCAAAAATCGCGTGATTTTCGCAGCTACCGGCAAAAAACCGTGCGATTTTCACAACTGGCGGGCAAAAATCGCGCGATTTAAGCCGCTACCAGCCAAAAATCGCGCGATTTAAGCCGCTAACGGCCAAAAATAGCGCGATTTTCGCCGCTAGCGGCCAGAAACTATGCGATTTTTGCAGCTCGCGGGCAAAAATAGCGCGATTTTAACCGCTACCGGCCAAAAACCGCGCGATTTTCGCCGCTAGCGGCCAAACACCATGCGATTTTCGCAGCTGGCGGGCAAAAATCGCGATTTTCGCCGCTACCGGCCAAAAATAGCGCGATTTTCGCCGCTAGCGGACAAAAACGGTGCGATTTTCGCCGCTACCGGCCAAAAATCGGGCGATTTTGCCGCTAACGGCCGAAAACCGCGTTATTTTCGACGCTAGCGGCCAGAAACCATCCGATTTTTGCAGCTGGCGGCCAAAAATCGTGCAATTTTCGCCGCTAGCGGCCAAAAATCGTGCGTATTTTGCCGCTACCGGCCAAAAACCGTGCGATTTTCGCAGCTGGCGGGCAAAAATCGCGCGATTTTCGCCGCTAGCTGTCAAAAATTGTGCGAATTTCGCCGCTAGCGGCCAAAAATCGTGCGAATTCTTCCGCTACCGGCCAAAACCACGCGATTTTCGCCGCTACCGGCCAAAAATCGCGCGATTTTCGCTGCTACCGGCTAAAAACCGCGCAATTTTCGCCGCTAGCGGCCAAAAAGCGTGCTATTTTTGCCGCTAGCGGCCAAAAATCGGCGATTTTCGTCGCTAGCGGCCAAAAACCGTGGGATTTTCGCAGCTGGCGGACAAAAATCGCGATTTTCGCCGCTACTGGGCAAAAATAGCGCGATTTTCGCCGCTAGCGGCCAAAAATCGGGCGATTTTTGCCGCTAGCGGCCAAAAATCGTGCAAATTTCGACGCAGGCGGCCAAAAATCGTGCGAATTTCGCCACTACCGGCCAAAAACCGCGCAATTTTCGCCGCTAGCGGCAAAAATAGCCCGATTTTTGGCCGCTAGCGGCCAAAATCGCGAGATTTTCGCCGCTACCGGGCAAAAATCGCGCGATTTTCGCTGCTACCGGCCAAAAACCGCGCAATTTTCGCCGCTAGTGGCCAAAAAGCGGGCTATTTTTGCCGCTAGCGGCCAAAAATCGGCGATTTTTGCCGCTAGCGGCCAAAAATCGTGCGAATTTCGCTGCTAGCGGCCAAAAATCGTGCGAATTTCGCCGCTAGCGGCCAAAAATCGTGCGAATTTCGCCGCTACCGGCCAAAATCGCGCGATTTTCGCCGCTACCGGCCAAAATCGCGCGATTTTCGCCGCTACCGGCCAAAAATCGCGCGATTTTCGCCGCTAGCGGCCAAAAATCGGGCTATTTTTGCCGCTAGCGGCCATAAATTTGGCGATTTTTGCCGCTAGCGGCCAAAAATCGTGCGAATTTCGCCGCTACCGGCAAAAACCGCGGGATTTTCGCCGCTAGCGGCCAAAAACCGCGGGATTTTCGCCGCTAGAGGCCAAAAACCATGCGATTTTCGCAGCTGGCGGGCAAAAATCGCGTGATTTTCGCAGCTACCGGCAAAAAACCGCGTGATTTTCGCCGCTAGCGGAAAAATACCGTGCGATTTTCACAGCTGGCGGGCAAAAATCGCGCGATTTAAGCCGCTACCAGCCAAAAATCGCGCGATTTAAGCCGCTAACGGCCAAAAATAGCGCGATTTTCGCCGCTAGCGGCCAGAAACTATGCGATTTTTGCAGCTCGCGGGCAAAAATAGCGCGATTTTAACCGCTACCGGCCAAAAACCGCGCGATTTTCGCCGCTAGCGGCCAAACACCATGCGATTTTCGCAGCTGGCGGGCAAAAATCGCGATTTTCGCCGCTACCGGCCAAAAATAGCGCGATTTTCGCCGCTACCGGCCAAAAATCGGGCGATTTTGCCGCTAACGGCCGAAAACCGCGTTATTTTCGACGCTAGCGGCCAGAAACCATCCGATTTTTGCAGCTGGCGGCCAAAAATCGTGCAATTTTCGCCGCTAGCGGCCAAAAATCGTGCGTATTTTGCCGCTACCGGCCAAAAACCGTGCGATTTTCGCAGCTGGCGGGCAAAAATCGCGCGATTTTCGCCGCTAGCTGTCAAAAATTGTGCGAATTTCGCCGCTAGCGGCCAAAAATCGTGCGAATTCTTCCGCTACCGGCCAAAACCACGCGATTTTCGCCGCTACCGGCCAAAAATCGCCGCGATTTTCGCTGCTACCGGCTAAAAATCGCGCAATTTTCGCCGCTAGCGGCCAAAAAGCGGGCTATTTTTGCCGCTAGCGGCCAAAAATCGGCGATTTTCGTCGCTAGCGGCCAAAAACCGTGGGATTTTCGCAGCTGGCGGACAAAAATCGCGATTTTCGCCGCTACTGGGCAAAAATAGCGCGATTTTCACCGCTAGCGGCCAAAAATCGGGCAAATTTCGACGCAGGCGGCCAAAAATCGTGCGAATTTCGCCACTACCGGCCAAAAACCGCGCAATTTTCGCCGCTAGCGGCAAAAATAGCCCGATTTTTGGCCGCTAGCGGCCAAAATCGCGAGATTTTCGCCGCTACCGGGCAAAAATCGCGCGATTTTCGCTGCTACCGGCCAAAAACCGCGCAATTTTCGCCGCTAGTGGCCAAAAAGCGGGCTATTTTTGCCGCTAGCGGCCAAAAATCGGCGATTTTTGCCGCTAGCGGCCAAAAATCGTGCGAATTTCGCTGCTAGCGGCCAAAAATCGTGCGAATTTCGCCGCTAGCGGCCAAAAATCGTGCGAATTTCGCCGCTACCGGCCAAAATCGCGCGATTTTCGCCGCTACCGGCCAAAATCGCGCGATTTTCGCCGCTACCGGCCAAAAATCGCGCGATTTTCGCCGCTATCGGCCACAAACCGCGCAATTTTCGCCGCTAGCGGCCAAAAAGCGGGCTATTTTTGCGGCTAGCGGACAAAAATCGGCGGTTTTCGCCGCTAGCGGCCAAAAACCGCGCGATTTTCGCAGCTGGCGGCCAAAATCGCGCGATTTTCGCCGCTAGCGGCCAAAAATCGTGCGAATTTCGCCGCAAGCGGCCAAAAATCGTGCGAATTTCGCCGCTACCGGCCAAAAACCGCGCAATTTTCGCCGCTTGCGGCAAAAATAGCCCGATTTTTGGCCGCTAGCGGCCAAAATCGAGGTTAGGTTAGGTTAGGTTAGGTTAGGTTAGGTTTGGTTAGGTTTGGTTAGGTTTGGTTAGGTTAGGTTAGGTTAGGTTAGGTTAGGTTAGGTTAGGTTAGGTTAGGTGAGGTTAGGTTAGGTTAGGTGAGGTTAGGTGAGGTTAGGTGAGGTGAGGTTAGGTTAGGTTAGGTTAGGTTAGGTTAGGTTAGGTTAGGTTAGGTTAGGTTAGGTTAGGTTAGGTTAGGTTGGTTAGGTTAGGTTAGGTTAGGTTAGGTTAGGTTAGGTTAGGTTAGGTGAGGTTAGGTTAGGTTAGGTTAGGTTAGGTTAGGTTAGGTTAGGTTAGGTTAGGTTAGGTTAGGTTAGGTTTAGGTTAGGTTTAGGTTAGGTTAGGTTAGGTT